>NC_046974.1:5766775-5830581 GCF_009769545.1 Cyclopterus lumpus
GTAGACATGGAGACATGAGACATGTAGACATGTAGACATGTAGACATGGAGACATGTAGACATGTAGACATGTAGACATGGAGACATGGAGACATGTAGACAGTAGACATGAGACATGAAGACATGAGACATGAGACATGGAGACATGAAGACATGGAGACATGTAGACATGAGACATGAGACATGTAGACATGTAGACAGTAGACATGAGACATGAGACATGGAGACATGAAGACATGTAGACATGAGACATGAGACATGTAGACAGTAGACATGAGACATGGAGACAGTAGACAGTAGACATGTAGATATGTAGACATGAGACATGGAGACAGTAGACATGTAGACATGAGACATGAAGACATGTAGACATGAGACATGAGACATGGAGACATGAAGACATGTAGACATGAGACATGAGAAATGTAGACAGTAGACATGAGACATGGAGACAGTAGACATGTAGATATGTAGACATGAGACAGTAGACATGGAGACATGAGACATGGAGACAGTAGACATGTAGACATGTAGACAAGTAGACATGAGACATGGAGACAGTAGACATGTAGACATGTAGACTGGAGACATGAAGACATGAGACATGAGACATGAAGACATGTAGACATGAGACATGAGACATGTAGACAGTAGACATGAGACATGGAGACAGTAGACATGTAGATATGTAGACATGAGACAGTAGACATGGAGACATGGAGACATGGAGACATGAGACATGTAGACAGTAGACATGGAGACATGAGACATGGAGACATGAGACATGTAGACATGAGACATGGAGACATGTAGACATGAGACATGGAGACATGTAGACATGAGACATGGAGACATGTAGACATGAGACATGTAGACATGGAGACATGGAGACATGGAGACATGTAGACAGTAGACATGTAGACATGAGACATGTAGATACGAGACATGTAGACATGTAGACATGTAGACATGTAGACATGAGACATGAGACATGTAGATACGAGACATGTAGACATGTAGACATGAGACATGTAGACATGAGACATGAGACATGAGACATGTAAACATGTAGACATGAGACATGTAGACATGAGACATGAGACATGAGACAGTAGACATGTAGACATGAGACATGTAGATACGAGACATGTAGACATGTAGACAAGAGACATGTAGACATGTAGACATGAGACATGTAGACATGAGACATGTAGGCATGTAGACATGTAGACATGTAGACATGAGACATGTAGACATGAGACATGTAGACGAGAAATGTAGACATGAGACAGTAGACATGAGACATGTAGATACGAGACATGTAGACATGTAGACAAGAGACATGTAGACATGTAGACATGTAGACATGAGACATGTAGACAAGAGACATGTAGACATGTAGACGAGAGAGTAGACATGTAGACATGTAGACATGAGACACGTAGACATGTAGACATGAGACAGTAGACATGTAGACATGTAGACATGAGACACGTAGACATGTAGACAGTAGACATGTAGACAGGAGACAGTAGACATGGAGGCATGTAGACATGAGACACGTAGACATGTAGACAGTAGACATGTAGACAGGAGACAGTAGACATGGAGGCATGTAGACATGTAGACATGAGACATGTAGACATGAGACATGTAGGCATGTAGACATGGAGACATGTAGACAGTAGACATGATACATGTAGACATGAGACATGTAGACATGGAGACATGTAGACATGTAGACAGTAGACATGTAGACAGTAGACATGAAACATGTAGACATGAAGACATGTAGACATGTAGACATGTAGACATGAGACACGAGACAGTAGACATGAGACAGTAGACATGTAGACATGTAGACATGAGACAGTAGACATGTAGACATGTAGACATGAGACACGTAGACATGTAGACATGTAGACAGTAGACATGTAGACATGAGACAGTAGACATGTAGACATGTAGACAAGAGACACGTAGACATGTAGACATGAGACAGTAGACATGTAGACATGTAGACATGTAGACATGAGACACGAGACAGTAGACATGAGACAGTAGACATGTAGACATGTAGACATGAGACAGTAGACATGTAGACATGTAGACATGAGACACGTAGACATGTAGACATGTAGACAGTAGACATGTAGACATGGAGGCATGTAGACATGTAGACATGTAGACATGAGACATGTAGGCATGTAGACATGGAGACATGTAGACATGTAGACATGAGACATGTAGACATGGAGACATGTAGACATGTAGACAGTAGACATGTAGACAGTAGACAGTAGACATGAAACATGTAGACATGTAGACATGAGACACGTAGACATGTAGACATGAGACAGTAGACATGTAGACATGTAGACATGAGACACGTAGACATGTAGACATGAGACAGTAGACATGAAACATGTAGACATGAGACATGTAGACAGTAGACAGTAGACATGAAACATGTAGACATGAGACATGTAGACATGAGACACGTAGACATGTAGACATGAGACAGTAGACATGTAGACATGTAGACATGAGACACGTAGACATGTAGACATGAGACAGTAGACATGAGACAGTAGACATGTAGACATGTAGACATGAGACAGTAGACATGTAGACATGTAGACATGAGACACGTAGACATGTAGACATGTAGACAGTAGACATGTAGACAGGAGACAGTAGACATGGAGGCATGTAGACATGTAGACATGTAGACATGAGACATGTAGGCATGTAGACATGGAGACATGTAGACATGTAGACATGAGACATGTAGACATGTAGACATGTAGACATGTAGACATGTACACAGTAGACATGTAGACATGTAGACATGGAGACATGTAGACATGAGACATGTAGACATGTAGACATGGAGACATGTAGACATGGAGACATGTAGACATGTAGACATGTAGGCATGAGACATGTAGACATGAGACATGTAGACATGTAGACATGTAGACATGAGACATGTAGACATGTAGGCATGAGACATGTAGACATGTAGACATGTAGACATGTAGACATGTAGGCATGAGACATGTAGACATGTAGACATGGAGACATGTAGACATGAGACATGTAGACATGTAGGCATGAGACATGTAGGCATGAGACATGTAGACATGAGACATGTAGGCATGAGACATGTAGACATGAGACATGTAGACATGTAGACATGTAGGCATGAGACATGTAGACATGTAGACATGAGACATGAGACATGTAGACATGAGACATGTAGACATGTAGACATGAGACATGTAGGCATGAGACATGTAGGCATGAGACATGTAGACATGTAGACATGAGACATGTAGACATGTAGACATGAGACATGAGACATGGAGACATGAGACATGTAGACATGTAGGCATGAGACATGGAGACATGTAGACATGAGACATGAGACATGTAGACATGAGACATGTAGACATGTAGACATGAGACATGTAGACATGTAGACATGTAGGCATGAGACATGTAGACATGAGACATGTAGACATGTAGACATGTAGACATGTAGGCATGAGACATGAGACATGAGACATGGAGACATGGAGACATGAGACATGAGACATGTAGACATGAGACATGTAGACATGAGACATGGAGACATGGAGACATGGAGACATGTAGACATGAGACATTAATGGAGACATGAGACCTCTCATGTCTGTCTGACCTTTTGACCTTCCCAAGAAGGCTCGAGAGTAGAAGAGAAACACGTAGGATGTGATCTATTACGTGCCGGGAGACTTGCAGCAGGCATGAATCTAGTCTCTCTCGTCTTCGCTTGCCTCCGTCGTCATTGTCTTCCCTCTCTCATCTCAGGAAAGAAATATGGTAATTCAGACTCACAATACCAGGAAAAGTGTCCTCTGCCTTCGGGTGGTCCTCGGGGAGCCGAGAAGCAAAAAACGAATACTATCTAAAAGTTGTCTCTTTAAAAAAAAAAAAGTAATATATAAAAGCATTTCTTCACTCAATGCGGTTCTTTGAAACAGATTCACAGACGCATGTTATATATATATATATATAATTTCCAACCATTCCCCGTCACTTTTCAACCAAACGCCAGTCGAGAAGAAGCACTTTTAAAAAAAAAAAAGTGGTGTTCTCGGCCCCCGGCCGTAAAAAGTTTGTTTATTTTCCTGTGAATTACAAAAGGGCCCGAGCCCACAACCGGTAAGAAAACAACATGGGAGGGACGGGGAGGAAAAGTGGAGGAAATTTAATTAGCGCCCGTCCGTTCCTTTCGGCCCCCGGTGTTATGCTCTCGCGGCGGAGCTCCTTCAGCGCGTTTAAGTCGGCGTACGTGTGGGCGCCACACGAGACATCAAACCGGGGGGGGGGGGGTTACAGGAAGCAACAAGCAAGACAAAACATGTATATATTTAGAAAGAAAGATGGTTTCACGAGAACTTTTTCGAGCCTCGTCCATCGTTTTATTTCAGCTTCACAAAAGACTCGCGGCCGGCATCAAAACACGAGGAAGAAATTAAGAAAATTGGGAGGACGGACAATTAGATACTGCAGTGTGTCCTCAGAAATCCCTTTTTTATTAAATTATTATTATTATCGTGGCCGCGTGATGTTGAGCCTTTTTAAAAAAAAAATTCCGAGTGATCTCTTTGGAGCATTTCTGTCAGTATAAGTCACGTTGTACATTACAAATATGCTCCAGTAACTTGTGTGCATTGATGCAATTTTTGTATTTTCTGTGAGTTTACAGTGAATATCGGGTTCAGGATTTGGCAAAGTGCAGGAATTGGATATGAAAAGGGAGACATTAGGGGTCTTTATGATGAGGGAGTCCTCTTCCCCCCCCCCAGTACACCTCAGCCTCTCTTGACCCTTTAATGGGGCCGGCTTTTTGCCAAGGTCCACTAGCAGGCCCCCTCAGAGGTGCCCCCTCACACACACACACACACACACACATTTTGATAGCACAATTCCCTTGTATAATTCCGGTTATGCAATGGTGGGTGAATGGCCGCCCCGCATTGTGCGCTGAGGCAGAGACACAATCGGAGGTGGGAGGGGGGTCGCCGGTGGTTACTGGTCGGGAAAGATGAGGTGAGGAAGAGGAAAAGAAGGCACAGTTGTCAGAAATGCAAAGACGCATTGAGAGATTCTTTTTTTTTCTTCAGCTTTTTAAGTGGAAGCATCCGTGTGGAAAACCTTGGGCTTCCTCCTCTCATCTGATGTTGTTGTTGTTGTTGTCCCCCAGAGAGCTCTGGTTTTTTCCCCTCTAAAAGCCGACATTCACACTTTAAAAAAATTTTTTTTTAAAGAGGCTTTTCTCACCAATCCGGAAGACGCCGTCACGGTGGAAAAAGGGGGGGGGGGACCGGAGCTAGTTGTGGGCTAGTCGTCATTTCTGCCACACGGGGATTTAAACTGGTGGAAAAGATGACACTTCACCCAATGGGAGCTGTTTTTTACCCCTCGGGGGCAGATAGACGTTACGTACTGTGTGTGTGTGTGAGTGTGTGTGTGTGCGTGCCCTGCATTAAAAACTCCTGTGGCCAAAACCTTTAGGTCAACCTTCCTTTTAATGTATATCGGCAATCTTTTCAATTGTAAATCAGCAACCATCTGGTCAAAGAAATTTGATGCTCCTTGCCGAGTGATTTTATTAATTTCTTTTAATTGAGGTTCGATGCCCAGCCCTGTCCGAAGTGTGCTACGGAGGCTGCACATGATTTTGTTTGTATTATGCGCTTCCTATACTTTATACTTTACACGGGGTCGGTTGTTCAAAAGGGTCGAGGCCTTTGACGTTCGAGGATTTTCCATTTCTTGGCAATTAGTAAGAAAATGTAGCTCTGTGACCCGTTTGCTCTCCTTCTTAAAGGGTGTTTTTCTTTTCGGGAGTTGGTGGAGACCAAAACGGAGCTGAAAAGAAGAGCGCATGCTTATATTTGCCAAGCCTGAGATTTGTGGTAGCTGTGAGCACGTTTTCACACGTGCCTGCCCACTAGTGGTCAGAAATCAGAGCGCAGCTTCGACTTAATAGATGGTCTACCGCCGGCTTAGCGACACACACACACACACACACACACACACACACACACACGTGGATTACATTTTTGATGCGCTCCGTAAACATGTTTTTAATGCAGCCTGAGAAATGTCCTGGGACTCAACGGCGTTCAAATGAATATTAAACCGGAATATGGGAGAGTTCAAAAGTTTGGCGGGGAGGAAAATAATTGAACAATGAAGGAGTGTTTTTTTCTTCTTTACCTCCTTTTTTTAAATCCTCAGTTTAGGTGCGAACTTTCTTGGCCGTGACTCAAAACGCATTAAATGTGAGCGCAACGGGGGGGAGGGGGGAGGGATTCATGAAAAAATAGGTTATGAGCAGAATTAAGCGCGGCAGGGTTGTTTGAGTTCACCGAAGTGTTTTTTTTTTTTCTTCTTCGGGGACCACGTGGGAACAGGAAAGTCCGTAATTCGCAAGTTTGTCGTGATGCAGCAGATTCCCCCCCCCCCCCCCCAAAAAAACCCAGTTGATTAGTAAGTCACGCAGCCAATGCAGATTTATCTGGAGTATGTGCAAACACAATGTAATGTTGCGACAGATCAACCGCCTGTCTGTCATCAAAACAGAAGGACGCCGGGGGCCCGCCCCGCCGCCAGGTGAGTAATGAGCTTCTCGCCAGGAAAAAAAGAAAAAGAAGAACCCAAAAAAAAAAAGGCCTGAACCCGGTTTGCGATGACGGTGTTCGAGAGGGCCCGGTTGGAAAAAAAAAAAAAAAGAAAGAAAAAGAAAGTAGGAGTGCAGCTTCCGATCGGATGACGCACGGCACCCAAAGAAAAGCTTTTTATTTGAGTTGAATGTAAATAACGTCTTGGCACACGTGCTCCGAGAGGGAGGAGAGAGAGAGAGAGAGAGAGAGAGAGTGTGTGTGTGTGTGTGTGTGCGACCACATATAAGAAAATCCATGGGAGAAAAGTATGCCTTTTATCTTTTAATAAACCGTAAAGCCAGGAGGCAACATGAAATTACAGCATAATGGCAGTCTTCTGAAGACTTAATTGCCCTAATTATAGCAGAGAGAGAGAGAGAGAGGGAGAGAAAGAGAGAGAGAGAGAGAGAGATTTTGCAGGTGTAATCCAGGTGTGTCTGTGCATATTCATGAACACACACACACACACACACACACACACACACACACAGCCCTCTCTCCATGCACCGGGTGTTACTCCGAGTGTCCTCGTGAGCTGGAGAAAAGTCTCTTTTCCAGCCGAGTTGAGAGTTCCCTCAGATCTCTGGAGCTGGCAGGCTCACTTCGGGATGCTAAACATAGGCTTTCATTTTTCCTCCGCGTCTAGACTTCTCTGGTTCCCCTCCGCTGCGGTTCTTCTTCCTCTTTTTTTCTTCTTCTTCTTCTCCTTTTTAGTTCACCCGGGGAAGATTGTACCCTAAATTCTCAGCGGGAAGTTTGTTTAACCAGCAGTTCCCCCCCCCCCCCCCCCCCTCTTCTTTGCACTTGGACTACTAATCAAGCATGTTTCAGTTGTCGTATATTATTCATATTATATACTATTCTGTTTTTTTGGTAGAATCTTTTCTTTCTATTCGTCTTCACGTGACGTTACGCAACAATGTTAAAACTCCCGTGTTTAACGTGCACTACGAGTCATCATTCTGCGGGAGGGGGGGGGGGGGGGGGGGGGGCTCTAATGAATTTGCATGTGACGCTTTACCCGTTTGGTTTCGGACTCGATTAAAGTTATTACGGTGGTTTCCGAAAATTGAGGGCCTTTTTTTTTTTTTTTAAGATGTTGTGAAATCGGCCGCAGAAATTTCTAAACTTCCTCTGGTTGGTTGGTTTAGAACGTCAACAATGTGTGTAACCAACAATGTATACAAATATGACTTTAAGTAACAGTTAAGTGAGTTGAGAAAACTGGAAAACTTTAAGTTGAGTTTTAAGTTATCAACCATTGATTTAAGAACAATGACATTATTACATCCATCTGACTTAAAGCAATCGTTAATCTAACTTAATTTAATTTCTGCATTACCAATTGAAGCAATTCTTTATAAGCGTGGCGTATATATATATATATATAGTAACCGTCACTACAGCTGTCAGTTAAACAATTTAAAGGGACAGTGTGCAGCTTTAAAAGAAACGGAACATAATCAATTAATAATAAGTTCATTACATTTGACAAAGACATGTTCAGGACTTGAAACTCAAAGTTTAAGATTTTGGAGACTCATTTTTTTTTTTTTACTTATTTTTATTGTATTGTCATAATGGGGTTGGGAGGAAGCTGTGTCATGTTTTTTTTAAACATTTTTTTTTTTTTTTTAAAGAGAGCCAGTTTGCCCCGTGGCTGCATTTTTGTTGTCGTCAGGCAAGTCGCTGCACCGCTCAGCCGAGTGGAGATTCTTTAGGAGGGAGATCTCTTTCTTCTCCAAGCGTCTTACCGAGAGCCATTAATTATTAACTGGGAGCGCCAACATCAAAGGGGCAGACTAGCAAGGAATTAAATGAGAGAGAGAGAGAGAGAGCGAGAGAGATATCCCAAGTTCTCAAAAAAAGAAGAGAGGAAAAAGAGTGATGTTGGTTTATGTAAAGGAGGCAGAAAGTTGGAGCTCATGTTTTGTTTTTTTTGGGGGGGGGGGGATCAAATCAGTTTGCAGGGTTAATTAGTCTTTAATAAGCTGTGGAAGTCAGATTCATAAACATTTTGTCCGTGGATTACACCATGGGGGGGAAGGGGGGGTTTAATTGGGACGCGAGTCGAGATGTTGTTTTCCTTTTTTTTTTTTTCAAACACACTCTTTTATATATATATCAAAAGGCCTTTTGTGAGTTCCTTCGATGTTCCTCTTGCTGCGACTCGTCCCACCAGAGAAGCTCAGAAGGCCCACGTGTGTGTGTGTGTGTGTGAGATGTCGCATACTTTCTATATTTAGTGCCCTTATTCCCCAGTTATTGATTTTTTTTTTTGGGGGGGGGGGGTGCAAACACGCCTCTGGCTCTCCTCCCCCGTCTCGCTCCGGTGAGGGAAAAAGAAGCCGACCGCTTCACTTCTCGGGACGGCTTCATTTAATCATTAACCTCCTTCTAAAGACTAAAGAGGGGAAGGGGGGGGTGAGCATAAACGTCATTACTGAAGTGTCTTGAACCGACCGGCATTCTCTCTAATGGCCAGCAGGGGGCAACAACTCTGGTTGTATAGAAGTCTGGTTGTATAGAAGTCTATATAAATGACTCTACTTCTCTTGATTTATTCCCTCAGTAAACATTGTAAACATGAGTTTTTGGTCTAAATCTTTAGTTTCAAGTTTTCTTCAATACAGCGTTCAGTATGGTCTCATTTCTCTTTCCTCCCTCCTCCTCTTGCCTCTTTCCTCCCTCCTTCTCCTCCTCTTGTCTCTTTCCTCCCTCCTTCTCCTCCTCTTGCCTCTTTCCTCCCTCCTTCTCATCTGCTTGTCTCTCTTTCCTCCCTCCTTCTCCTCCTCTTGTCTCTTTCCTCCCTCCTTCTCCTCCTCTTGTCTCTTTCCTCCCTCCTTCTCCTCCTCTTGTCTCTTTCCTCCCTCCTTCTCCTCCTCTTGTCTCTTTCCTCCCTCCTTCTCCTCCTCTTGTCTCTTTCCTCCCTCCTTCTCCTCCTCTTGTCTCTTTCCTCCCTCCTTCTCCTCTGCTTGCCTCTTTCCTCCCTCCTTCTCCTCCTCTTGTCTCTTTCCTCCCTCCTTCTCCTCTGCTTGTCTCTTTCCTCCCTCCTTCTCCTCCTCTTGTCTCTTTCCTCCCTCCTTCTCCTCCGCTTGTCTCTTTCCTCCCTCCTTCTCCTCCTCTTGTCTCTTTCCTCCCTCCTTCTCCTCTGCTTGCCTCTTTCCTCCCTCCTTCTCCTCCTCTTGTCTCTTTCCTCCCTCCTTCTCCTCTGCTTGTCTCTTTCCTCCCTCCTTCTCCTCTGCTTGTCTCTTTCCTCCCTCCTTCTCCTCCTCTTGTCTCTTTCCTCCCTCCTTCTCCTCTGCTTGCCTCTTTCCTCCCTCCTTCTCCTCCTCTTGCCTCTTTCCTCCCTCCTTCTCCTCTGCTTGTCTCTTTCCTCCCTCCTTCTCCTCTGCTTGTCTCTTTCCTCCCTCCTCTTACAAGTGCCCACTGACTTGGAGTGATGACACTCTGGAGCCACTCTGCAGCCGAGTCACAGTACTGTACATTGTCACTTTGACCCCCCCCCCCCCCCCCCCCCCCCCCCCAGTTATGAGGAGCGCTGGCAGGAGCCCAAGGGGCCTCTATAGCACCGGGATATGATCCCAGCAGCTCTATTTTAGATCATGCAGCGCCGACATCAAAACGTTGTCTAAATAGGGCGCCGTGAATCATGCGCGGGTGAGAACGGGTTGTAGTTCAGATAAAGACACACACACACACACACACACACACACACACACACACACACACCACGAGGGGAAGCCAATTTGGATTCTGCAGGAGATAGTTGTGGTTCTGCAGATCCAACGCGCTTCCTTTTATCTTCCGCCTTCAGCAGGAGTCTTCAAAAGACCTTCAGTGGAAGCTCCTTTTTCCTTTTTCTCGACAACTTTTTGTTCGACTTCCTCCCCCGTGCACGACATTTCGACTCCACGCGCGCATTAACGCATCGTCAGCGCCTGTCACGCGTATGCAGCCGTCATGCTTCTTCTTTTCGTTGTTTTTGTTGTTGTTGTTGTTGTTTGTTGTTGCGTAACGCAGTGCTGGTTCAAGTCGAGTAATGACATCATGGTTACTAAACTGGGGGCGCCGTGTGAGTCCTCCACGCGGAGTGACATCAGCGGCTTGTTTACCTCTGCCGGGTCTCCTTTTTCTTCCCCCCTCCAGTTTGCTCGTTCCAGATGATCCGCACGTTTCATTCAGGCAGAGAGCGCCCTCTGGTGGCCCTCTGGTGAACACGTGCGGTTGACGTTTGTTTTTTTCTTCACCGTTGTTGAATATATCTTAACAATATTTTGCTAACAATTCATTTATTTGTTTGCAGGCAAAGAGAGCAGTGCAGCGGGGTGCCACAGCCGTCATCTTTGACGTGTCGGAGAATCCGGATGCCATCGACCAGGTTTGTACAAGACCTTAGAAGAAGAAGAAGTTAACGCCAGTTTTTTTTTTTTTTTTTGGAAGGAGTGCGCATGCGCCTTTCACGGGACTGAAAATGGATATCCAGGTTCAGCTTTCACTCCGACCGTGACCAAACTCTCGTTAAGCTCATAATTGCACAGGTAGCACACATTACCTCAACCCCACCCCTTCGCAGACACTCCATGAATGCGTCTGCGAGTGCACGTTTTTTTTGTTTGTTTTTTCGCCGCGCGCATCCTCGCGTTCCTCCTTTCTTTACCGGCGTTCAGAGAGACACAAGTTGCGCCTTTTTGTCGCAAGAATTCTCCTCGTGGTATTCATCCTCGCCACGCCAGGTCTGGACTTGCAGCTTTATTTGTGGTGGGGGGGGGGGTCGTAAAGCGCCTCGCTGAGAGATAAAAGGGAGCGCGCGCGCGCCCGCGGAGAGCGCGACCACATGAAAGGCAGCGCGGGGCGGCTGCGTGTTAGTTTCTCCCCCCCGAGAGGCTTTTCCAGTCAGCAGAGACAGGACCCACAAGGCCGAGGGGCAAAGGGGGAGGAGCCTAGCGAGAATTAGGCTTTATGAAGTTATGCACTCCACCTTTTTGTTGTTGCCTATTTATACTTTCTTTTGGCTGAGACACTTCTGGACCCGATTTAACTTTCTTTAAACAGTAATACATTATTATTATTATTATTATTATTATTATTATTATTTCTTAAATGGACTCGTATGTGTGTGCTTATTTTCTTTCCATCTTCCCGATGCCGTTATTGTTTGTCAGAGGCCGAGCTAGAGCCTCGGTGGAGTCGTCTCGACGTCTGTGCCTTTTAAAAAATAAAAATAAAAAAAAAAATGTAAACGCAGCAGGAAGAAAATAGAAATGCCGAATATCCTCGGTATTTCCCCTGGGCTTCTTTCAAAATTACAGATTCCAAGCAGCAGACGAGAGGAGGAGTAAAAAAAAAAAAGAAGCATGTCAACTGACTCAAAAAGCCCAAACATACCCCCTGGAGCCTAGAGGTCATTTTCTCTAGTTTCACTTCACATGCACTCAGGCAATGCAACACTATAGAGACTTTATATATTATTCTATTGCTGTGGTCCTCCACTGTGGCACATTCCCATATTTAAAGGTACAGCGTGTAGCTGAAACATGACGGTACTCGGGATGCTTCACACCTAAAACTTGGAGGCGTTGTGTCTTTCTTTTTCGTCGACTTTGAATGGAGCCGTATTTGGACGAAAGTTTCAGTTGGACGCAATCTCCGACCTCGCCACTAGGCGGCGGGTTAAATCCTTCACACGAGAATGTTTTTAATTTTCAAAGAGATGCTCCTGCTGATGCAACGTCCTCCTCCCTCCCTTCTCTCCTCTCCTCAGCTCAACCAGGTCGCCGAGGATCCCCTGAAGCGGCCGGTGGTTTACGTGAAGGGCAACGACGCCGTCAAGCTGATGAACATCGTCAACAAGCAGAAAGTGGCTCGCGCTCGCATCCAACACCGACCTCCGAGGGTAAGCGCACACACGGCCAAACTTCCAACCACCCTGTGTGTGTGTGTGTGTGTGTGACTAATCTAAGGCACATGGGAGGAACATGAGGAAGAGGTGGACATGTTTGTGAGGCTCCACGCACCAAACAGAGTTTTTTTTTTTTTTTTTTTTTTTTTAAAAGATGTGAAGACAAAACGAAAAATTCCAGCTGTGAAATCTGACCCTTTTCCTTTCTTCTCCGCTCTCCACTGCCCTCGAGGCCGAGGACTTATTTTTTCTTCTTTCTCTCTCTCTCTCTCTCTCTCTCGGATTAATATCAGCCATTCAAAGAGCTATTTGTTTGCTCTGAATATTTGATAAGAGGAGCAGCACACTCTGAGGTCAAATGACTTGACATAATGAAAGGACTGGTCCGATAAGAGGCGTTTTTTTGTGGGTTTTTTTCTGATAAAGAATAAAAGAATCTGTCTATTCCCTCCCCCCCCCCCCCCTTAAAGGGGAGTGCGGAGTGTTTTGCATCGGGTCGTAGGGTCGTGTTACGATGAAGGTCGGCACGCCCCTGGTCGAGATAAGGACTGCTGACGCAGGAGCTGAGTAATGCACCTCCTGTGGAAAACACATTTTAGACGCCTAAAAAAAGAGTTTATCGATTTAAGTTCACGCTACATTTGGAAAGTTTTCAGACATGGAACTGAGCTGGAAGCGGCGAAGATATTTTAAATGTTGCATAAAACGGATATGGATTCATTTTTTAGGTGGCTGTTTCTTTTATATTCCGGCCAACGTATGTTTCTCTGCCCAAAGTTATTCCTGCTGACTCTTAACTGAACTAACGCAATTCAACAGTCTTCCTTTTTTCTTTTTTTTACAAATCATCATTTGACAAAATGTGTTTGTTTTCTGTCGGCCCCTCCTTCTCCACAGCAGCCCACGGAATATTTCGACATGGGCATCTTCCTGGCGTTCTTCGTGGTGGTGTCGCTGGTCTGCCTCATTCTGCTCGTCAAGATCAAACTCAAGCAGAGGAGAAGCCAGGTCGGTGTCTGAGAAGCTTTACACCCGTGAACCCCCGTTTTGAGTCACATGGGGATCCAAACGGGTGATGGGGTGGGGGGGGGCAAGGGGGCGGGGCTCTGACACCGGAACAAACACGCCTTTTCTTCCAGTCGACGCAACCTCGCTTGTTGTTTGTTCCGGACGTGGCGTTGGAGCGACGGTAGCGCCGCCGCTGCTGTTGATAAGATTTCCTCTCGTAGAAAGCTCTCGGTGGAAGGGAGGGGAGGGCTGTGTGTGTGTGTGTGTGTGTGTGTGTGTGTGTGTGTGTGTGCGCGCGCGTGTGGTGGGGGGGCAGGAATCAGGATTTACATTTAATTAACGCCGATGAGAGGTTGGAGACAAACACACAAGAGGTGTCATGACGGAGCCGAAAACCGACAGCTGCAGCATCCGTTAACGTGTGTGTGTGTGTGTGTGTGTGTGTGTGTGTGTGTGTGCGCGTGTGTCAACAGCGGATGACTTCTGGTGGTTAATTAGGAGCGCCGCTCTCACCGGGGCCTCATCCGTCACATGTAACAACCTCCCCTTCCCGACGTCTTGCAGAGCAGATCTATTCTTGACACTGATCACAGATTTTAACCGTAAACGATGGGATACTTTTGGGTTTAGGACTAAAGTTGATTACAACCAGAAAATACAGATTTTTAATTTGTTTTAAGTCCTCATGTTTCATGCTCTGTCAGCACTAGCAGAGGACTGCTATGAATCCCAAAGACTGCAGCACATGTGACTCATTAACTTTGATCCCCAAAAGGTGGTTCTGCATGTGTCGACTCGTAATCTTTTCAGGATAAGAGCCGGAGAGAGTTGCTAAACGTGTCAAAGGGGGGGGGGGGGGGGGGGGGGGGGCGATCGGCTGCTATGAAGAGCTTTAAAGGGGTCTTTTTGTTGTTGTTGTTGTTGTTGTTGTGGCCGAGCAAACATGCAGCTATTCCCCCACCCCCCCCCCTGACCCTGTCACCCCCTCCCCCACCACAGAGCTCGATGAACAGAATGGCCATCCAAGCCTTGGAGAAGATGGAGACGAGGAAGTTCAAGGCCAAGGGAAAGGGCCAGCGCGAGAGCAGCTGCGGAGTCTCTGATTCGCTGAGCAGCAGCTCCACCTCGGACTGCGCCATCTGTCTGGAAAAGTACATTGACGGGGAGGTGAGAAAAGACGCTTTGTTTTTATTTATCTGAGTCATCAACGACGACAAACAATCCGCCCTCGATTGTACGGAAAGTATTGCGAAATCTCAGAAGCTAAGAGAAAGTCGGGTTGAAGAATACAGGAAATCCAGGTAAAATGATACATAAAAAAAAAAAAAAATACCATTTGCATTTCAGATACCGTGTCGTATAATAACTACATTTAATTATTATTTAGGGTGTAAACCACGGCTTGCTTGCATTCATTATCCTCTTCACTGGTGTTTACCAATAAACGTTTTTCGCACCAAGAGAGGATCTTATGTAAACTGCGGTTGAATGTTCTCAAAATGTATTTAAAAAATTTGAAAAAATGAAACAGGGCACCTTTTAAAAAATAAAAAAAATACAAATGTATATTAAAATATTTTGTCCAAAACGAAAAAATAAATAAGTAACCATTAGAAAAAAGGAAGAAAAAAAAGCAAAGTTTACAATGCAAATGAACAGTGGAGCATTTTTGTTTTCAGTCACAATTTTTGCCCCCAAGACACAGAAACAACAAATTTTATTTATTTATTTTCCTCCTTGTTGTGTGCGTGAGGGGACGATGTCTGGCATCTACCCGCTGAGTTTGTTTTCTTTTCATCACCCGTTTCGTCGACATCAAACATAACGCAGCTCTCCGGACAATAGGATGGAAGTGCCCCCCCCCCCCCCCCCCCCCCCCCTTGACGCGCTCGGGGACCTGCGAGCCCCGCGGTCTGTTTTTCGGCGCCCCTTTTCAGATGTTCAGTGCGGCCTTTTGAGAGAACACCTGGCGAGATAACGGTACCCAGAGTGCATTGGGGTTGGAATTAAGCTTCCTGTTTTCCCACCGTGGCCTTCTTTAAATCCTCTAAAAGGGACTCATTGTCCAAATATGTATCCTGATGTTGGACTTACTATTTTACTGTAAGAGCGTTGCTCATCCTCATCACAGTGCCCAGTCGTGTGTGTGTGTGTGTGTGTGTGTGTGTGTGTGTGTCTTTTCGGTAGGTAAGAGAAGAAAACACAACAAAGCGTGGCGCCAGGATTGCGCGGAGGAAGTGCCGATATAAAAGGCTGAATGGCATCAAAGTGCTTTTTGAGCAACAAAAGCTCGGGCGGGAGGGTGAGGGGGGGGGGGGGGGGAGAGAAAAAAAAAGCCCCAAAGTTGAGTCACATTAAGCCGTAGAGTAAAGTATTTATGGCAGTGAAAGAGCTCTCGCTGGAGAAGAACATTATGATTCTGCCGTTCATCTGAATACAAAGTGTCGCATTCTTTTCATATCAATCCACAAGTGTAAGCCCCATGTTTGTTTTGTTCCCGTTGAAGTGTTGACATCGAGCCTTTTGTTTGTGGCGTGATGTGAAGTTTGTCTTCTGAGGGAGAGAGAGGGGGGGGGGGGGGGGGGGTTCGAACCTGATGAGGGTTCACCGGTGTCGCCGTGACGACGATTCTGTGCAGCTCTTCTGCCCCCTACTGGACATTCACTTGACCACATGAGAAGCTTTATTTCTTTGGTTGCGTTGACTTAAATAAATGCAGGAATCTTGAGGTTGGAGTCGATACCTTTTTTTTGGTTGTTTTTGTGGGGTTTTTAAGGACCCTCTCCATTATTTTTATTTTTTTAATTTTTTTTACCTCATCTCCATTTTGAGTTCTTAGCGGTGACATCAGCGCCACACTTTATCTTACATTTACTTAACAAGACATATGACGTGTAAAAGCCACTACAAAAACAAACATAGTATGTTATCATCATGACATTGAATGATGGTCAAATATGCCCGAAAACGTAATTATTATCATAAATGTAATCATGGTGGAGATTATAAAAGTCACAGTATAGAACGTTTAAAAAAAAAAATATCATTATCTTATATAGTTATATATACTTATATAGTATGTCGTTTCACAAAAATACTTCAGGTTTACTGCATTTGGTGTGTGTGGAAGAAATAAACGTGCTTCCTAAAGTCCCAACATTTTTAAAAGATCCATCATGATAATCAATGTTCCTGAAAGACGAGTCGCTACTTGTTGACTCGATGTCGCCTCATCATCTGGTTCTGTTGGTCTGTACAGTAAGTTGCTGCTATGTGCTGTTTATAAACGACAGTAGAATCTGACCTTTGACCCCCCCCCCCCCCAACAGGAGCTGCGCGTCATCCCCTGCGCTCACAGATTTCATAAGAAATGCGTGGACCCCTGGCTGCTGCAGCATCACACCTGTCCCCACTGTCGGCACAACATCATCGGTGAGTTGGTGCACGATGTTGAGATGAATACTTTGTCGGGAACCGGGTTTCTGGTTCTGAAGGTTCACCAGGCGACTCTTCCTTGTTTTCTTTTCCTCAGAGCAAAAGAAGGGGAACCCGGGACCGGCGTGCATGGACCCTGGCAACCCGGCGCACGGCCGGCAGCGGGTGGTGCTGCCGGTCCATTACCCCGGCCGGGTGCACCGCGCCGGCCAGGTGACCGCCTATCCGACCAGGACCAGCATGGACCCCCACGGCAACCCCATCACCATGCTCACCGTGGACCAGCACGCGGATCCACAGGGCCTGTACCCGCCCCAATCGGCGTCTGCCTTTCTCCGGAGCTACCACCCGGCCCTCCACCTGGACCACTCGCTCAACCCCCACCACTGCGGCCTGGAGCACCGCGGACCCCCCGCCTACCCGGCGCAGCCCCACCACACGGCTTTTAAGAGGCCCAAGTTCCAGGGCCGCAACTTTTCCCGCGCCGCCTGCTTCTCGCAGTACGAGACAATGTACCAGCACTACTACTTTCAGGGGTTGACTTTCCCTCAGCCGCCTGACGGTGGTGGCCAAGGGCCCGCCGGGGCCGGGCAGCTCGGTGGAGGGGCCCACAAGGGCCACCACAGCAGGGCCTTTCAGCAGGGCCTGCTGTACCCCACCGTGGTACACATGGCTCCCGCCTCTTCTTCAAGGAACGGCGACAACGGCAGCACTTCTGGCCTGAGCTGTTACCACGGCCACCGCTCGGTGTGCAGCGGTTACCTCGCCGACTGCCCCGGCAGCGACAGCAGCAGCAGCAGCTCGGGCCAGTGCCACTGCTCCTCCAGCGACTCCATGTTGGACTGTACTGAGGTCAGCAACCAGGGGGTGTACGGTAGCTGCTCCACCTTCCGCAGCTCGCTGAGCAGCGACTACGACCCGTACGTCTACCGGAGTAAGAGCCCGTGTCGGGGCTCCGTTGGGGAGGCGGGGGCGGCGGCGGCGGCGGCTTGCACCACAGTTGCCGCCGAGGAATCGTCGTCGTCCCCGGGCCCCTCGGGACACGGCTGCCTCCAGCTCCCTCCCAGGGCTCCGGGGTACAACTCGGGGGACCACCTCTCCAACTGCAGTTTGGAGCCCAGCTACAGCAGTCGCTCATCACTGGAACCCAGGGAGACCAGCAACACTAGCACTACCTCAGCCGCGGCGCCGGAGGCTGCCGGAGCAGACCGGGGGAAAGGGGCCCTGGAGGAGTCGGGGGAGCTTGGGGGGGCCGCGGCCTGCAGGTGCTGCTTTGAGGTGCTCCCTCCCAATGTGGAGTGCAAAGGGCAGGACTCGGACCAAGTGGGGCCAATGGCCACGGGGCGCTTCCACAGGGGGGTTGACTTTCAGAGCTCCGCCCCCAAGAACTACTTTGCCCCCGAGCACATGCGCCCTTCCTCGGAGCAGGTGAGCTACGAAGGGCTGCCCTGCTGCTTCTACAAAGAGATGAAGGTGCACCGGGCCGCCGCGGGCCGCTACGCCGAGGACTACGCCGTCAACGTGCAGTACGCTCACGCGGACTCGGAGGCCTGCTCCGTGCAGGGCTGCTGCGAACTCAACCAGAGGATACCCATAATTCCCGAGGACACGGACTGTGAACTGGGCACGGGGGCGGAGACCCAGAGCGGTCTGTTGCCCGTCGGTGTGGCGGCGGAGGCCGACGTGCGGACAGGGGAGCGACACGAGCTAAGGGAGGGTTACTTCCCCTCGGGGCCGTCGAGAGGTCAGGCGCACCCTCGAGAGGAAGAGGCCAGGGCTTTGTTTCAGCCGCCGCTCTCCGCGAGCCCCGCTGCGTTGGGATGCAGCACTTCGACGAACGAGGGGGGTCCGGGTATATGAACTTGAGCCCGGTAGAGATGGGACTCAGTCAAAAAGTATATATTTGGTACCGAATCAGTCATTGAAACCCTCAGCTGCCTTGTTCTAACCTTGCTCTCCGAGCGCCGAATGTCATCATCTTCGATTGTGTGGATTTCTACTGAGATGGCCTGTCGTCGTTTTTTCTTTCTTTCTCGACAAGCGTATCAAGTTCATTCCTGTGGGCCCGCGAATGTCTTCGGGCACCAAAACCGCGTTGCCGTGGCGCTGAGCGATACCGCACACGTGGATGGAGGTTGTCAACTGAACCTTTTTAGTAGGTCGGGACGGTCCCCCCCCCCACCTCCCCCCCCTGTCAGCGCTACACAATGCGGGGCCCATTTTCTTTTCTTTTTTTTTTTAGAGTTTATCAAGAAAAAAACAAAAGTTATCTAGACTCCCGTCTTTTTTTTGTTTTTTACCCAAGAAAAATAAATACACTCTTTAATTCACAAACATCTACATGTATAATGTGCACACATGAACACTGACTGCCTATAAAGCTTCAACCACCAACTCAAATAGGTTGTACGGACTTAGCTAAACCAAAACAGAAAGACATGATTGCTCTTTTTTTGGGCGTTTTAACTTTATTTTTATTTTTTCAAAAGCAGGGAAATGGGTCTTTCTAAAGGTGTCTGTGACCCACACATTTCTCTGAAGAGAAGAAGCTATCTATATATATATATATATATATATATATATTAATATATATATATATATATATCTATATATATATATAAATATATCTATATCTATTAATATATATATATATATATATATATTAATATATATATATATATATATATATATATTAATATATATATATATATATTTATATATATATTAATATATATATAATATATGTATATATATATTTATATATATATATATATATATATATATATATATATATTAATTACATTAAAAAAATGCATAGAAATGTGAATGCAAGGCTGACACTGGTCTCTATTCAATATAATACAGAATTTGTTTTATGCATTGCATTTCTGTCCAGCAGTGGCCTGCCTGTGCCGGAGCGACACGAAAGCCTTACGCTGGTTAAGCTGCTTGTAGCAAATATGTAAAAAAGACGCCGCGCCGCTTTTTAGCCGAACTCCAGTGGGAAGTTGACGGCGTCTCGGGGTCGGTAGAGTGTAGCACTCTGCCTCGTGTTTGGAAAGCCCTAAAAAGTGTTTTTTTTTGTGTGCTGTCATATACCCAATTTTCCTCAATGAGGCATGCTCTAAGAAATATCTATTAAAAAAATAATAATAATAAAAAAAAAAAGGTTCAAGCGTGTATCAAAAGGCCAAAGGAAAGTAGCTGGAAAAAGACTCATATTTCATAAGGGTTTTCTTATTGTACTGTGACTTTTTTTTTTTTTTTTTTTACGATGCAGTTATACATACCACAGCGTGTCCGTTTAAATCATATCGTGCCGTGCATAATACATACTCGCGATATCAATGCTTTTCATTCATGCCTTTCTGTTTGTCCTGCAGACTGTTTTTAATACTGTTTCTATGAAATATTCACATTCTCTACACAGAGGAAAAAAGCTTCTGAAATAACCCTATTTATAAGTTAACCCAGTGCTGTAATCAAGTGAGAATCTAATCTTGCCTTTTGCATAGAGATATGTACCTACTGCAAATATAACATTTTGGGGTACTTGAGTCACTATTTAATTTTTTTTTTTTTATTATTATTATTGTTTCTAGCACTTAAAGAAGATTAAAAATGTGTACAAAAATTAATATTTTTTAATTTTTTAAGAATATAATTATTTTCTGTCATTACCATTACAAATGTTTAAAAAAAAGAAAAAAAAAAAAAAAGGCTAGAAATCAATCCGTGTATATTTCTGTACTTGTATAGCAAAAAAAAAACACATTTCACGAATGGAAATATGTTCTCTGAATATTTATTTACTAATATATTTATCTTTTAAAGCCATGTCTTATGTTCAGAGTGTATGAACGTTTGAGTTATTTGGTTGCTTTTTATTTTTGAGAAAAAAATCACTAACATGAGACTTTGTATATACATGGTAATTGCACACAAGACGATTAAATCTTCTCTGACCAAAAAACTGATTTTAAAAACTTTAGTACCATACAGTTTTGTAATTAAAGTGTACAAAGATCTGTAAAATATACAGTTTTATTCAAGTAACTCATGTTGTGGTCTCCTCTTTTCCATTGCATACAGAAGAGCACAGAGCGAGATTGTATATTGTTTTTTTTTTTTTATAGGTGCCATGAAATATGAAGAGCCTCACCTCCACCGTCCTTCACAATAAGAGCACAGAAAATGGCTCACGAACATTTAATCCACAAAGCGACGCAACTGCACTGTCATACCAGGCAAGGCTAGTTTATTTGTAAAGCCCATCAAAACATGCAAAAGAAAACAAGATTTAAAAACAGTCAAAAAGCAAGAAATGGTATAAAAGTTGCAGTTAAAGAAATTAAATGCAGAAATTGATTGATATCCTTGAATCTTGTTCAATTAAAAAGGCAGAAAAGTCTTCAATCTGGATTTAAAAGGAGCTGAAGGTCTCTAAAGGGTCTCATTAGACCTGCAGCTTTCAGGGACCATGTTCCAGATGTGTGGACCAGAAAACCTGAAGACCGCTTCTCAATGCTGACTCTTGGGACCAGGAAGTAGACCAGTCCCAGACCACCTGAGGGGTCGGGATGGTTCATAAGGCCCTGAACCATTCAGGGCTTCTTAAACCAGCAGCAGGATCTTTGTTGGACAGGAAGCCGGTGCAAAGACCTCAGAACTGGAGTGATGTGATTATTATTATTATTATTATTATTAATTGGCATCAAATAATAATCATAAAAAAAAAAAAAAGATTTGAATTTAGAAATTGACCTGGAATCATTAATGAATTAATTTTTTTTTTTCAACATACTATACTGTGACCTTTTCCTGATATTACATACATTTACAACACTTATGGCATATATGAAGTTATTATTACATTCATTTTAATGTCCATTCTATACTTTTATGGCCGTCACAAAATTACACTTGACAAAGTATTAAAAACTGTATCTGTGGCACAAACACACACACACACACACACACTACCAGCGTTGCTGTCGCGGCGTAATCTAAAATATATAATGTTTGTAGCTTTGAGAATAAATCAGTTCAGATACCGAGAATTTATTTAAACAATATTTTTATTCTTTGAAAACTAAGCGCACTTAAATAGTGTCACTCACTCGCCAATAGTCACAACACTGACAACAGATTTTTATTTATTTATTGCTACAGTTTAAAATGTCTCTGAACCCCACAAAAACAAAACAAAAAGAAGAAGAATATGCAGGAAAATAAAACGGTAAATATGCGCAGAGACGTCCGAGAGGAGCGGCTCACAGCTTGAAGCCGGAGTGAAGCGCCACGACTCCTCCGGTGAAGTTGTGGTACTTCACGCAGTAGAAACCGGCGTCCTCAATCATATGTTTAAACTCCTCCTAAAAAGAGGGAAAGGAAATTAAAATGTCACGTTAGGGAAAACAATAAAATAAGATTGTTTCCGGTTTCTAACTGATGATTTGCCGCTTTTCTCTGTATGAATGAATTATTAAAAATGAATAATTATAAATTGTATATCTGCTTCTTTGTGTCCAGGCGTTTGTTTACGCATCGGGTCTGTATGGCACATATTTCATGTGCGCGTGGCATTGTGGGTAAAATGAGCTCTGGACACGACATCACTGTTGTCATGCCAACTAAAGTGATGATTCACTTTCATCAAAGTTCAACGTATACATAAATACATGGGAGTGAAATTCTTAAGACTCCAATTCACTTAAATTGTGCCATAACATAATAAATATAAAAGATAGCTCGTAGTAGCAATGAGGTTATTACAAAGATTGTGTTGCTAGCTCTTGTACATAGTAAATAGTCCTAACTTATAATATAAATATCTGAGAGTGGCAATGTTGGAAATGACATCTATATCATTATATATATATATATCTATATATATATATATATATTATAATAAATATATATATATATTTATTAATATATATATATATTAATAAATATACATATATATATATATTTATTAATATATATATATATATATATTTATTAATATATATATATATTTTTGAGTGGCAACGTTGGAAATGACATATATATATAGATATATTAATAAATATATATATATAAATAAATAAATATATTTATTAATATATATATTTATATTAATATAAATATATATATATTTATTAATATATATATATATTTTTTTTCCCTCCTCACCTGGTCCGGGAACTTGCGGATGCTTTCTACCAGGTACTGGTACGACTTCCAGTCTCCAGCGATCACCTCTCCCAAAACCGGTATCATCTTGAAACTGTATTCGTCATAAAGTCTGTAAAAACACGAGCAGAGCAACGGTAAGTCTACGTTTGTGTTTATGAGTAGTTTTGCGTTGCGTTGGAAAAGCTGAAAGCGCCCAACGTCCCAACAGCCGATGTGATGACGTGCTCCGAGGGACAAAACCAGAAGAGGGCGCTGTTCGTCCAAAACAACCAAAGCAAAAGGTTGTTGAGTTTCATCTAAGAATGTGTGTGTGTGTATAAAATAATATATATATATATATATATATATATGTAAAAAAGTGTCTCAAAATAACATATCCCTGCTCCTAGAATACGGCGAGACTGTACTGGACTCTTATTTTGTAGGGCTTATGTAATGTTATTTAAGACAGCTTGAGAGTTTTTCCATGAGCGCACAACGACCTCCACAAGCCAAAACAAGCCGCGGCACTTAAGAGACGTGTTCTCGGGACCTGCGACGCCGGTACCGAGAACACGGAGAACCGTCAGAGAGTCACGGCGCTCGATTCCTCTTCACGCCGAGTCGGCGCTGCCGCTCACCTCGACAACACGGGATTTGTCACTTTGCTGAACTCTAAGCACATGAATCGGCCGCCGGGCTTCAGAACCCGCAGAGCCTCCTGCAGCGCCTGGAAGACGGAGAAGAACGGGAGATTAGCATTTTTTTATTATTAATTTCAGAATCAAGTCTGCTACAGCTTCTTGAATTTTTAGGATTTGCTGCTTTTTCACATTCACTGTCAAATTTCTGACATTAAAAAGTATAATCAACAATAATAAACAATTATTGTTGTTATCAATTTGACGGAAACAAGTTTAACCGAGTTCCCCGAATACATGTGCAAGAGGTGGAAATGTATCAAAAATACATAAATATATACTGTAGTTATAATATATATATCTATAACGTTACCTGATCTATATCGTTACCTGATCTATTGATCTATAACGTTACCTGATCTATTGATCTATAACGTTACCTGATCTATATCGTTACCTGATCTATTGATCTATAACGTTACCTGATCTATTGATCTATATCGTTACCTGAACTATTGATCTATAACGTTATCTGATCTATTGATCTATATCGTTACCTGATCTATTGATCTATATCGTTATCTGATCTATTGATCTATATCGTTACCTGATCTATTGATCTATATCGTTACCTGAACTATTGATCTATAACGTTACCTGAACTATTGATCTAGATCGTTACCTGATCTATTGATCTATATCGTTACCTGATCTATTGATCTATATCGTTACCTGATCTATTGATCTATATCGTTACCTGAACTATTGATCTATAACGTTACCTGATCTATGCGGGTGACGTTTCGAATGCCAAAGGCGATGGTGTAAACATCGAACAGGTCGTCACCAAAGGGCAGCTCCTCGGCGTCCCCCGCCACCCACGACAGACCTGATGCAAAGACACCCCACGGATGAGGGTTAATCCTTTTTTGGGACATCCCTCCTTCCCCCCCCCCCCTCCCAAAAAAAAACAACCGGGCCCGTGTGCACGCGAGCGTTGCCTTGGAAACCCAACGTCCCTTAAAAGCAGTCCCACCGCCAAACGCTCACCAGCACTGATGCCCGCGCTGTCGGCTTTCCGCTTGCCCACTCTCAGCATCTCCTTGTTGATGTCACAGACCACGGCCCTGGATTCCCGGGGGGCGACCTCGTCCTCGTCCTCGGAGATGTCCCGCCACGACGGCGCCCGCCGCTTCTGCCGCTCTCGCTGAGCGCGAACGTACTCCAGGAAACGGAAGGCGATGTCACCTGCGAGGGAGACGGGCGGTGATCATCGCAAATATTGGAGGAAAAAAAAAAAAGAAGACGTTTCAAAACAATTGTTTTGATGTTTTTGCAGAGGTGCATGTTTACCCGTTCCGCCCGCCACGTCCAAGAGGTGCACGCCGGGCTGCGGGCGCATGGCGTGCAGCAGCATGTCCTTCCACAGGCGATGAATTCCCAGACTCATGGCATCGTTCATGGTGTCATACTTCTGCGCCACGTTCTCAAACACCTTGTACACTGAGAGAGAGAGAGAGAGAGAGAGAGAGAGAGAGAGAGAGAGAGAGAGAGAGAGAGACTATTGTGCTCATCACGTGCCAATATATTTCTGATGCCGTCACCTTCTGTGCTCTTATTGTGAAATTCTCTCTCTGTTCTCTGCAAACGCATGCATCATAATTTAGGAATATAAAAACACGCTTATCCCACGCTTATGATATAACCTCTGTAAAAAACAAACATACATTAAATGAAATTCTTTACAAATTGTTTACACCATTGTTATGCTTATAGCCACTTCAGTGCAGTTCAGAGGTTTCCCGAGAGCAGCTTTTCTGGAGCTCACCTTTCTTCGCCTTCTCGCTCTCCGGCACCGTTTCGAACCCGAAATGTGTGCTTCTGTCTCCGGCGACGTCGCCGAAACACCGACAGGTCGACGGTGCCCGACAGCAACCCGACCGACCCGCAACTCCGGCAGCGGCAACGCCGACGTTTCTGTGAGAGGAACGGATCGCCCTCCGCAGCAGCGGTCTGATGGAAGCGGCCATGTTGGCTGCTTACGGGACTGCGCGACGCTGTGTCGTCATTCACATGCGACGCTCGGGGGGGGGGGGGGGGGGGGGTATTCCACACAATATATATTAAAAAGATATATATATATATATATCTTCTTTTAATATATATATATATATATTTATATATATTTATTTGTTATATATATATTATATATATATACATAAACATATATATATATACAAAAAATATATATTAACAAAAGACATATACATGGATAAAAATACACCATATATATAATATATATATATATATATATATATATATGTATTACTAGGCTATATGTTGTATGTTTATCCATGTATATGTCTTTTGTTAATATATTGGGGGTGTATTTTAAACACATATTGTTCTTTGTTTGTATCTACTACACTTTAGAGGCCAATATTATACTTTTTACTGCGCTACATTTATTTGACAACTTGAGTTACTTTGTGAATTCAGATTAATGATAAGGAAACATAGTTTTACCTGCTACAACAATTAAGTGATGAATGCATCTGTAATTAGAAGTGTAGTTTGGGTGTGAACATTTTCGCTACCCTTGTTTAAACTTTGAGGTACGTGGAACTACAAGAATTCATAAGGATACAATTACATAATTCATTTACTTATTACCATAAAGGCAATGGGACCAAGAGGCCTCATCTGAGTTATTCTTCTAACTGCAGAGAGGCAACTATGATATAAACCATGCACATTTTGTGTTTAAATAATTGATAAATATAGTGTATAAAATGTCAAACAATGGTGATAAATTCCCCTTCTTTACCAAAAATCTAATATATTACTACCGTACATTAATTTGCATTGATTCTTACCAAACGACATGCATTTGGGGAGCAATTTAGTGCTTTACTCAGGGTCACCAACCGTACAATCAACGGTCAACCAGCTCTATACCGTCTGCGTCCCCGCTCCACAAGTCCTCATATTCGAGAAAGATGGAGCCAGTAATTGCCTGATAAATGGCTTCAAATGATTATAGAGCATCTTAATGTTTATTATTCAGCACTAATCCGCTGTCTTGAATGCAGGGGGTGAAATATAAACTGCACAAAGCTCCGGTTATAGAAGGGAAAACTGCAGCATTAAAACGGGCCGACGCATGCACTCAAAACCACTGAAGGGCATGGAGGGTGCCTTAATTGCATGCAGGGTTGCATGGACGACATTGCAGAGCGCGGGCGGATCAAAACAGACAAGTTCCTGCACAGCCGGTGAGGCCTCTTTCACACAGTTCTACAATACACGAATCCATCAAGGACATGCCTCTCTCCTCATCGACCTGACTTCAGCACCCCTGAGTGCAGAAAGTGGCAGATATTGTCTTCCATTCTTCTCACTTTCTCGGGTCCCGACGGTAACCGGACGCGGCCATGCATTGTCCCTTTGTCGCCTTAATTACTGGTCGACTCGGGTTCGGAGGGATCCGTTTACATCGCTCTTTTCCTCGGCTGCGGGAGGGGGAAATGGCTTTTTTCTTCTTCTTCACATGGACCCAGAGGAGTGATGAGAGGTCTCCGTGTCTCGCTACTGGCTTAATGTTTCAGCTTGCACAATTGAAGAAAAAAAACAACACATTTTGAGGTCAATGGGAGCGTATAGAAGGCCACGGAGACGTGATGTCTCACTGTGTGCTTGTATGGAGAACAGAACAGAACATTTATTCAGATTATATAGCAACATTTAATACACAATGTAATATTGCAAAAAGCAGAAATGGAAACCGTTGGCACCGAGCATCATTATCGGGGTACTTTTGAGGGAAAACGTGCTCAAACGTCATATCACCAGTAGAGGGAGGAAGAGGATCGTTTACAATGTCCTGCTTCTATGGTTTCCTGTACTGGAATGTGTGTGTGTGTGTGTTTCCAACAGGAGAAGAAACAATCTCAAAGTGACCTGAGGCCAATAGCAGGTTTATGTTGGGGCTTGCCCCCCCCCCCCCCTATGGTGCCCTCATCCAAAAGAAGAAGAAGAAGAAGAAGAAAGAAAAAATGCAGCTAAAGTGCCCTCTTGGTAAGATGAGATAGGATAAAGGGCCCCGCACGGTGCAGAACCACACAGAACCAATCCCGATGTCCGGGTAGGGAACCATTATGTTACGTCCACACAATCTAACGAGGTACTCTCTCCACTGAGGAGTATAGACTGATTTAAAAATGCACGCTCGGTGCTTTCATATCTCATCAATGACGCCACTTTCACAAGGCAGGAAAACGTCATGTTTACAGTTACTGCATGACAACAACATACATGTATAGAAGTTTAACAACATTTTGAAATGGTTGTCAGTGATTCTGTGATGCTCGGGGGGGCCCCCATAAATAAATCATGACTTTGTGACTTTTTTTAATGTATTTGTTTGGCCCTCAGACTGAGTGCACCACTTTTCAAGGCAGCTTTTTGACAGGATTATCAAAAATACTACAGAAGTTCCGCCCGAGGTTTTTTCTCTTGTGGCATGGGGCTCAGTCAGAAGCACCAGAGGGAGGGGGGGGGGGGGGGGGGGGGCAACTTGATGTTGGAAGTCTTACAGCCGAGACATTCTTCAGGGAACCTCGACAGTTTCACCTTCAAGTTTTTTTTTTGGGGCACAAATTGCGAAAGGCCTCGTTATCGCGCGTGCGCGTCCACACGAGCGTGTCTGGACTGCAAACCTCCCGGAGCATCGGTCGTCCTGCCAACGACACGTAGCGAGCACACGCAGCTGTTTTCAAGAGCGAAACACTTGATGAAAGCAACACGTCAAAAGAAACACCCCCCCCCCCCCCCCCCCCCCAAAAAAAAAACCCCACCTTTCACGAATTAAGAAGTCCTCACGGCCAAACATCTCGAGTGTTCCAGTTTGTTACACGTCCCTCCGCGTTTGTTGTTTCGGGGTGTTCTTTTTATTTTTTTCATGGTGTTTCAGTCGTAAAGCCGAACTCCTGCTGCCCCCCCCCCCCCCTGAAATGTGCAGGTTGCATGCTTGACCTCCTCTCGGAGGGGAACCAATGGGTTGCACATGGCACACCAAATCCTCTCTCCGTGTGTGTGCATCTCCAAACAGTCTGGGAGTCATTTCGCATATCTGATAAGTATTTAGCTCCACGGAGAGAAAAGGAAAGGAGAAGAGGAGAAGGAGGGGGGGGGGGGGGGGGGGGGGGGGGGGTCCTTTCAAATGGAACGGTTCCAAATTAACGGGATTAGCTGCCAAATGCCTTTTTTAACCACTCGGGGTCCGTAATATTAATCGTGTGCAATTATGAAACGATAAACAAAAAGGGGGGGAGAAAAAAAAAAGAAGTCCAACACAAGCTTAAGAAACATGCATACAGTGTTTATTTTGCAACCAGGACACATTAAATAAACTACAAAGATACTTCACTTATACAAAAGATAGATTATATCCCATTCACATACAAAATAACAATAATTTACTGTATAAATTAAAACATTTCACTATTTTTGCTATTTACAATTGCATGAAAACAATGTGTCGGGGGTGTGGGGGGGCCTTCTGGATCATTTCCCACGAGGGGGGGGGGGGGGGGGGGGGGTTTCACGTCAACGGAAAAAAAAGACCGTTTCCACCGAGTCGGAAGACAGCGTGGGTTTGTTGTTGTTGTTGTTTGTTTGTTTGTTTGTTTGTTGGGACAGGAGATGTGATTCTCTGCATAATTCAACAGGCCGTCCAAACAAATGGGGCCCCGTTAGATTTGAACTGTCAGATTTCGTTAGCTTGTGTTTGATTTCAACGCACATTAATTTCCCATCGTCCCCCCCCCCCCCCCCCCCCCCCCCCCCCCTTCTCTCTACGCATGGGCGGCTCTGAACATCACAGACCAAGGGGCATGGGCTCTTGTCTCGCAATAATTAACAAGAGCTACAGTCGAGCAGACAGGCCGACTGTAGCACGGTCAGACCTCTGATTGGGGAAAGAAGGGTCCTCCATCTTTTCTTCTCTGTGCGCCTCAAAAGTCTGTTTCCGATTCTTGGAAAACCATAAATATTTTGACGCGAATGCCACATTATGTCGTATAAAAATATGACCTTTTGGCTCAAGTGCTGTCAGGTACAAAGTACCTTTTTTTCGGGGGGTGTGGAGGGTGGGGGGGGGGGGGATAAGTACTACGTCATGTTGTAAGTAGAAGCCAATCTAAGTGCACGGACGTTGCAAAGCTCTTTCTTTGTCTCGTCCGTGATTGGAAGATTTCTGACGTGACCGTCAGACAGAAACCAAAAAAAAAGGCCAATTACTACGCCGTTGGCGAGCCGGTGGGTTCTGACCTTTCTCAAGTGGTTTAAATGTCACGGCGATGCACAGAGAAGCCCGTCACAGCCACAAACCCGCTGACAGCTCGTGCATCGTACACCGTCGAGTACGCTCTTTGGTCATATTTCCAGTTTGGGGTGTATATCGTTGGCGCTCAACCTTTTGGCCTGAAATCGAGGTGACAAGTAGAAGCTTCCAGGTCTGCAGCGTCTCGTGGAACTTAAGCAACGTGCTGCCGTCGAAGGGGAGGGAGGGAGGAGAAAAAAATCCTTGAAGTGCATTCCACCTCGAAGCCAAGTTGACGAGGAAGTACTTTGACGTGTCTCTCAAATGCTTTGCCCAGACACAAAATTAAAGAGCGGACATAAATGTCATTCCCACACACTGAATTACATAATATACAACACTATTACCCCTCCTCTGTAATCAAAAGACAACTTAATGTGAACAATATGTTCAGTAAATGTCCCAAGACTACACATAAGAGCACAGAGATTTTCTTTTTAAAGCCTTGTCCGTTACCACATGAAGAGTTCTGTCCCAAAAGGCAACAACAACAAAAAAAACACACACATCATGTAATAAAACATGTAAAAGATCCAGTCTGGAGAGGTGTTCAGTTGAGTGTAAAAACAAAACAACAAAAAAGAGAGTAATATCTAATGCTTTCAATCACTGTACAAGATGTGGGTTTTTTAGAATCCGATTAATGGAATGAAACGCGCTGGTTTTGAAAGAAGTGCCGACTCCCATGCGAGGGGGGGGGGGACCCCGTGAAAGGGAACAGATGTGATGCAGCTGAGACGAGAGAACAGGAGATCCTCAAGGCACTTGAACGCCATCGAAGCGGAAAAGACTTCCCACCCACAACCCGAGCAGAAAGAGCCCTCAGATCTTCCCAAGCCCTTCCCTAAATGGCAGTTTGTCTTGCCCCCCCTCCCCCACTCGGTGAACGACGTCGCTTATCCCTCCGCCCGAATCCGCATGAGTGCCGAGTGGGCCGACGCTCTCTCTCTCTCTCTCTCTCTCTCTCTCTCTCTCTCTTGTGATCTTTTCATTTTTGCAGCGAGTGATTCATCCCCAAAGTGCTGTGACCTCCCCTCTCCTCAGAAAGCTAGTTGTCAAGTCAAATCAAAATAAAAAAAGAAACATTAGAACGGTTTGCATATGGAATCAGAAAAAAAAAGACAAATAAATACATAACTCTTTGGATGGGAGGATTTTTTTTCTTTTTTGGCTGCGAGTGTTTGTCGTCCATATGAGGCAGTTTGGAAGAGTTTATAACGAAGCTGTTAAGCTGAGTAACACCACGTGTGTGTGTGTGTGTGTGTATGTGCATCAAAGACTTCTCCATCCTCTTCTCGACGCTCGTGAAGATGCGGTTGCCATCGGGGGACTCTGAAGCACCAGGAGGTCACCGAGGTCACTGAGGTCACTGAGGTCAGTGACGGCCCCCGAGCGGCACACGGAGGCCGTTAATTATCAGTCACTCAGTCAGTTGTCATTAGCCACTCGGCGGTTGGCATTGTCGGCGTAGCGCCTCGTATAGTTTCGTTGCCCGACGGCCCGACGGCCCCCCTTGTCCAGAGTAGCGGTGGGTTTGCCGGCAACGGCGGTTTCGCTAGTTGCCCACCAGGGGGCTGAGGTCGCCGTGGTGGTTCTTTAGCTTCTTCTTGAAGAGGGAGATGGTGGAGGGTCGGTACAGGATGATCCACGGCTCGGAGGACGCCGTGCTCTGGCTGCAGCTGTCGGACCCGCTGACCGTCGGGATGTTCGGAGACCTGAGAGGGGGGGGGAGGAGAGTAAAAAAGAGGGAGGGGGAGAGAGGAATTAGAAAAGAGAATCGTGGAAAGTGACAGTGATTTACGAAAGGTGTCACGCTGCCTGGTTAATTATACACAATAACTAATTACAGCGGTGGAAGCTTTTGTAGGCTTTATTATCTTCCACTTAAATTGAAAAAAATCCATTTAATTCACCTCAAATCAGCAACTTCACCTAAGTTGATAAAATAGTAATCACACAAATAATTATTTATTGTGCCGTTTGTCCACTACAGTGTATTGGGAATACAAATTGAAGAAAGGGAATAACAACACTTGAAAGACAGAAATAGAGATGAGGATTAATAACCTTTCTTTTTTCTTTCTTTTTTAAAGAAAGAAAGTAATGTTTTACTTAAAGAAAACACTTAAAACAACTAGACTAAGAAAACTACAACTCGTTTTCAAAAACCGCTACGTAGCGAGAATTCAACCAACGTGTGAATCTCATACGGTCCTTTTCATCTTCTTTTTTCTCTCTTTTCTTTCATGACGTTTAAATGCCTGGTGAATCCCTCCCCCCCCCGAAAAAAACCACCCTTGCACTTACTTGACCGTGATGTGCAGCAGCAGCTTCGCCACCATGGCCACGACGGACAGGACGAGGAGAGCGGCCAGGCCGTAGATGGTCCACACTGCGGAGAGGAGACGTGGAATCACGGTAATTAAAAACAAAACCCGAGACGCAGACGGAGAAAAAAAAGGATTAGCGAGCGCGGGGTTATTCAAGCAGTGTTTCAGCCAGCATGAGAGTGACAAGAAATGGGGATGCAATATGTCGGATAGCCCTCTGAGACGGAGCGCTCGGAGTGTGGAAAAGAGTATTTGAAGAAAGCAGTAACAAAAAAAACGCAAGAACACGTCAGGCGAGAGATGCCTGATCTGTGATCAGCAAGGGGAGACTCGAAAGTAACTTCAGTAGTGAGTCACAGACGGGGAAAACAACACAAGCGTCAAGTGGAATTACTTTAATCCTTCCACAAGTACGATGTGAATACTTCCAGAGAAACCAGGTCATGCACAATGAGAGCTCGAGCTCCTCGGAGGCGTCCAGCAACATGCCTGCAGAGGTGTGGACGGGGAGAGAGAGGTGCGGCGTATATCGTGGGTGTTAACGTACTCGCGCCGTGGCCGGTGGTCTCGCCGCGTCCAGCCCACTGACCTGGCATGCTGTGCTCCGGTTTCCCGGGGCTGGACGTGATCACGTAGAGGATCTGGGAGGAGCGTCCGTTGGAGGTGCTGTTGGATCTCTCGGTGACGCCGCCGCCGCCGCCGGCCAGCCGGGGCCCCGGCGTGCTGGAGACGTCGCCCCCATCGTCCTCCCCGTCTCCCTCGGCCTCCATTGTTCTGGTGTCTTGGCTTCTCAGCGCTGGGGAAACAAAGAGCAAGCGGAAAGGGGGTCAGCGTCTGGTGTTGCACCGTCAAGCAGAACTGGGAGTCGCGTTCGGGCCAACGTTTCGCTCTCATCGCGGAGAGACAGGGGGGGGGGGGGGGGGGGGTTGCAGAGCAGCTGAATGCTCCATGATCTCGGCTCACTTTGTGAGGTATAGCATGCAGCTGAAACAGCTGCCCACATGTGGCCCCCGCGGGAACAATGCAGGATGTCTTTGTCGTACTTTTGTGTGTAATTGCCCTCACTGGTTGCGTAATCACCTTATTACGCAAGGACAAAAAGGAAAAAGGAAAACAATGCGGAGAGCGGCGAACCGAAACTGTGACGTCGCCGCATAAATTGTCAATGCAAACTAAAAAAAAAAATTTACGACAGAGCATAAAAGAAAGCACGATTGGTCGAAAACCTTACATAACTACGATAAACAATCAGTGATGTTAAAGTCGGGACATTCTCGATCCAAAAACACTAACAAAAAGCAGTGATTGACTTATTATGCGTGTTATTTCATCACAGACACATGTTTTTTGGGATACTCGTGTAGGTTTCAGTTGTCGTGCTGGAGGTTTCAAAAGCTCCTTAAAATGTCAGCGGACACTACGAACACAAGAATGTGTGTTTGTGTAAGAGGGAGATCATTAATGCCAAAAACATATTACAATCACTGACAGTTGTGAACAGTGAGTCTTTGTTTAGCGGCCCGTGTCATTTGCGTTTAATTACCCACGAGTGGCGAAGCATGAAACAAAAGAAAGAGGGTGAAGAGAGATGGATGGGGGGCGGGGGGGACTCACGAAGGAATTATTATTATTGAAGGAAACTTATTAATCTTGTAATGCAAGAACATAAGTTACAGACTCCAGTAATAAAGTCTTCTTCTGATATCAATATAATGTTAATACCCTCCGCAGTGGGACACATCACCTCCTCAGAATGGGACTATTTCTCCAAAGGCGGTGCCAGAGGACCCAGAAGAGACCCCCCCCCCCGCCCCCCCCCGTGTTCGCGACTCCCGCGAGAGTCAACGCGAGCGAATATCTCACATTAAGTGCGTGTTTGTTAAGGAAAAACAAATCTTCTTTGGCCCTCCCCCAAAAAAAAAACCACACTCTCGCGTGCGCTAAGTGCCTCCCGGTCCGGGACGTCCTTCAACAACAACAACAATAAAAAAGAAGAAGAAAAAGAGTGTTTTGCACTAAATTGGGTTTGTTTTAAAGCTGCTCGCAGCACCAGATGTGGGAGAGTTTTTTGCTTCGTAAAACAACAGAGCCGGAGAGCCCGCCGCGCTATTTCAACTCATTTATATGTTTTTCCGGAGGGCAGCGGCATCCTAAATAACATCTCCTCTGCCTTTCATTTACTCCTCCTAAACATAGACGCCATTTATTTAAAATCGCTGTGTGCGTGACACACTTGGAACTCTTTCATTATTTTTTCATTTCTCTGTTCATTTGCAGCGAGGTTCGGTGGATCAGACAATCTGGGATTGTAGTCATCTTTGTAAGATAAGATTTCTTTCCTAATTTGTCCCCAGACAACGTCTCACAAAAGAATGGATGAGTTCACATCTCTTTCAAGTGAGTATATGAAAGCAGAAATAATTTAAGATATTCCAAACGGGGCCCGAATTCACAACGCGTCCTAAAGCTTAAAAGTTGTCCATAATTAGCCACGTCGCTCCTTACTTTAGGACTCCGACAGTAAGAGAAAACCCTTTTAAAAACCAGACGAGAGAAGTCCGAGGACTCACAAGGGGCCTTTCACGGTCAGGAGGACAAATATAACGAATTTTTTTTAAAAGGCATATTTTGATGTTGTTGAGTTAATATGGATCCAGTGAGCAAACGACACAAAATCAATTGGCGGTGTACTCCAAAAGATTTGCCAGCTTTACAATAAACTGCCATAAATACACAAATAAATGGTGTCTTCGTGGCCATTGCTGGATTATGCAGTAAAATGTATGATATATGACGATTTGTTTTATCTCCTCTTGCTCATTAGCAGCTTCGTGAAAAAATGTCTTGTGAAGAAACCCAATCGCCAGAAAACTTAAGGAGGACTCCTAGTGGCGAGAAGAGTTACTGCACTCCGAACCCGAATAGTAAAACCCACCCATCCTGTGTCCAACCTCGGTTAAAATCACCCAAAGCTAATTCAAGATATTATTTAATCCGGGCCGGTTCCAGTCTTCCATGAATGGTGGTGGGATGTTGAAGCATTGTGGGATCCCCCCCTTCTCCTTTTCACATAACAGTTCAACCTAACTGCGATGTTCCCAGAACTTCCCACATGTTCCCCATTTGCAAACAAAATACCAGCGCTTCAAACCCGGGCTCAGCCGAAACGCTCCGCCGTCATCTGTGAGCGTTTATTCTGAAATTACTGCGTCGACCGCGCTCAGCGTGCCTCAGAGGAGAAGATTTAAGATGCATTTAGTGCCGCTATTCTTCTACTTGGCTGTTGTCTTTCTGTCTCCGTTTCTTTTAGCTGCACCCGAGTCACTGTGTATTTTTCTCTCTATCTATCTGGGGGGAAAAAAAGAAAAGGAAAAAAAAGCTATTACTTCAGGAGGTGACCTTTTTTTTAATTTATTTTTTTTATCATGCTTCGTGTGGCAGATTCCATTTCTTGGCGACATGTCGCTTCACGCTAAAACAAGAACCGAGACGTGAGCAGTAAAGGATCGCAGCCCGTCCAGAGGTCAGAGGATTTTGACCTTTCCGATATTGTTTTTACTATAACGCCAGTGGCGAGAACAAACGTGACAGGGGATTACAAATGGAAGGCATAGAGAGAGAGAGAGAGATTGCCTCCCAGTGTAGCGAGCTGTGAGCTTGTGAATGTCACCTCCACCGTCACGCCTCCATAAATTAATCTGTGCGTTTTTATTTCCGTGCATTCGGACTCTCTTCACGCAGAGATCGTACGGTAATATGAAGACAACGGAGGACAGCTTTTCGTTTTTTTTCCGCATTTAGTCTGGAGAGAGATCACGATTATTTGGCGTGACGTGAGCTCCCCAGCTGTACGTCTGCACGATGCATCACTGTGTCTTTTGCATGTAGGTGGCACAAAAACTCGTTGCGCAATCCACCGAGGATTCACTCTGGAGAGGCACAGCAGCCTGCTGCAGCTTGATAAGAGAGCGAGTTCCTGAAGAAAACAAAACATTATTTAAATACGCAGTATCACCCGAGGGGGGGTGGGGGGGGGGGGGGGGAAGACATTGACTAGCAAATGAAAAGAGAAAAGGACCCGCCAGTGCCGTGACAACTGCCTTCGCCACAAGCTAACAGGCGTTATATCACGAAACCAGGGCTGCCATGCAAAACTCCATCATGGAGCCAGTGAGTCAGAACGCACCTGATTATCCAAATGTGGCTCTCGGTGGGTTCTGTAGCTCAGGATGTTTGCGAGAACTCAAACCCGAACATTAGAATAATTCTTTGTCACACACACTTTTTCATAGAAAGGGTATCTTCATAAGACTTAGGGTTCCAAATAACCAAACCCACAACCCCCCCAAAACTGTGATTTTACATCAGCCCCAGCCTGTTCGGGCCTCAAGAGGAACCCTGGGTGGGTTCTAGCGGGAAACCTTGGAATATAAAAGGGATTCTCAGTAGAAAGCCCAGGGTGGGTTCTTGATAAAACCCTTGGAATATATTAGGGATCTTGGTAGAACCCTCTGGGTGGGTTCTTGATGACACTTTTATAAATGTATAAGGGTTCTCTGTAAAAACCCTTGGGTGGGTTCTTGATGACACTCTTATAAATGTATAAGGGTTCTCTGTAGAACCCCCAGGGCCCAGGGTGGGTTCTTGATCAAATTCCTTGGGATATAAAAGAAACCTTGGTAGAACCCCCTGGGTGGGTTCTTGATGACACTTTTATAAATGTATAAGGGTTCTCTGTAGAAACCCCTGGGTGGGTTCTTGATCAAATTCCTTGGGATATAAAAGAAACCTTGGTAGAACCCCCTGGGTGGGTTTTTGATGACACTTTTATAAATGTATAAGGGTTCTCTGTAGAAACCCCTGGGTGGGTTCTTGATCAAATTCCTTGGGATATAAAAGAAACCTTGGTAGAACCCCCTGGGTGGGTTCTTGATGACACTTTTATACATTTATAAGGGTTCTCTGTAAAAACCCTTGGGTGGGTTCTTGATGACACTCTTATAAAGGTATAAGGGTTCTCTGTAGAAACCCCTGGGTGGGTTCTTGATCAAATTCCTTGGGATATAAAAGAAATCTTGGTAGAAACCCCTGGGTGGACTCTTGTTAGCACCCTTAGAATAACCCAGAACCCTCTCTGAAGGTCCAATCCAGAATATTTACCTATATTTTCGGATGGAGACCATGGCACCACAGAAGGGTTCTCTGTGGAACCTCTCAAAGGGGGTTTTGGGTAAGACTTTTCACAGATGGTTCAATATCTTTCCCTATAAGTTGGGTTTTGGGTAGAACCTTCTGAAAGGGTTTCAGGTGGAACCTCTATAAAAGATCCTACCAGGAACCAAATGGGGTTCTCCCAAGGGGAACCTTGATGGTTCTAGTTAGCACCCGTGTAGGCTGTGACACAAACTCAGCAGGCGAAGCCCTACCTTGGTAAAGCAGAGCAAATCCCTGGGCCTGGTTGGTGCGATCCGAGTAGAAGTACAGGACGACGTGGTCGCCCGTGACGTTCACCAGCTCCCTCGGCGGGCTGCGCCAGTCGAAGCGCGCCACCACCTGGTTGGTGTAGCCGTCCAGGAGCTCCACCATGTCCGTCTGGTCGGAGATCTCAAAGAAGGTGAAGTTGAAGAGGATGGCGTAGGATCCGGGCACGTGGACGGTCCAGTAGCAAACGCGGCCGGCCCCGTACTTGTCGGGGAAGTCGGGGGAGTAGATCACTCCGGACGGAGAGGAGTAGTTTCCACCGCAGGCCCCAACTCGAGCTGGAAGGAGGAGCACAAAGAAAGAGCGCTAGTCAGCGAAGCTTTGAAAGCTTAGAAGCTGTTGAGCCTGATGGTAAATGGGTTATATTTGGTCTCATGAGTTCCCTGGTAACACACACCAGTTCCCTCAGTCATCATGGAATCGTGGAAGGTGGTGGTAGGTATGATCACAGTTTTGGTGAGGGAAGGAGGGGCTGTTGGTGACAAGGAAATCGACTAATTCTATAGCGTTGAACTTGAAAACCTTTTTAAAAAAAGGCAACAGACTCCTTTTCCCCATTGCGAGTCTGCCTACTGTCGCACGATTTTGACGATGGCCCGGTCGAGTGTCTTTTTGAATGTCAAATGTGACAAACGAATGTCGTCCAATTATTATAATTTATTAACCTAGAAAACTTTCAATTAATATGCTCTCCTGAAAGCCACCGGAGCTGACAAATCCCTGTGACTGCTGCATGAATCCAGATTGGTACTTTTCCTCCCGAAGGCCAAAAGTTAAGAGCACTACCACAGATAGAGATGTATGAGTACAATTTATTTACCTTTTAATACTTTGGAAACCCTACAATTAAAGATTGTTGTATTCCCCCCCAGAATTAGTCAACACTCACTGTCAAAGATGATGACCCAGCCGTCTCCACCGCAGGGCTGGGTGTGGTCCCCGAAGCAAACGTGGTTACACTCCATGCTCGGTGACTCGCCGTGATCACGCTGCTCCACTTCGTTGCCACAGAAACAAGCATATCCGGACTCCATGCCGGCGAGCTGCGGAAAACAAAACAAAAAAGGAGGTAATGCAAATCGTCGCATCAGCAATTCAAAAACAAACTTTGGGTAACACGTCCCATAATGCATTTCATTATAAACCCATTTGGCGTGGTTGCCGGGCGAGGAAAAACCGACCGAGAGACGAACTTTGTGGATGAAAATCAAAAGAAATATTCAAAATGGAATTGTTCTCCCTGTAAAACTGAACATGATTACATCACAAACTTTGCATATAAAAATAAAAATGCGAATACACGGCACATTCAAATAAAAGTACTTTTATGGGTTGTTTGTCTCATATCAACTGTATGTGTGTTCCTTAATAAACCTTCTCTCTTTTTAAAGTCTAAAATGCCCTATCTGCTCTTTCTCTCATGATTACAAGATGGTGTGATCGGAGAATGCGAGAAAAAAAAAAAACCTTCACACATCTCGACCTCGCCACCACTGGCTGCTCGTTCTCAAAAGAGCTATTGTCCCTCTTTCAAAAAGGACACCATTGTCCCGCATGCCGGGCCCCCCCGAAATGAATTCACGCCACCGAAAAGGTGCCGCATCGTTTCCCACTCGCCGTCTTTTGTCACGGAATCGGAATTTTGCGGAGCGCCAAGACGTTATCAAGCTGCGTCCTTGTTGCATTATTCTGCCCGATGAAGTAACGCCGACGTTGGCGGGGAGGCAAACAAGCGACGGATTGCTGTCCGACTCATCGGGCGGTGCTCTCCGTCGGAAAGTCACGAGGGACCGCGTAAACTTCCGAGGCGCCGGAGTTTCACGCGAGCATCGAGGATGGTGGCGGTCCGAGGGTATAGCAGACAATGCCAGTCTGCCCGCCACTTCCTGTTACATCTGCTGAATGGGGTGGGTGGGGGGTGGGAGGGGGCTGGAAAGGGTCTGTCAGTATCTGTCAATGCAGACGGAGCTGAACCGGATCTGCTGAGACAGAAAATGAACACCTGGCACTGTTTATAGCCGGGGACAATGGTCAAGCCAGGAAAAAAAAAAAAAACGCACTGAAGAGGAGGAGGTTCCCGGCGGGCTAATAACCGTTCATTTCCAGCTGTCGGCCGATGATTCGTCCTCTGCTGGTCGGTTGGAAACAGGACGTTTGATGGCTGGATAAAAGAGGGTATAGACTGCACTTGGCTCCACGGCGATAACTGTCAGGAAATTGCCAGTAAACGCGGATGATTTACATAAAAGCTCGACTATTGCCGGAGCCAGCTCGCGTCCATTTGAGACAAGTGACTCGCAACTGACTGGCGACTTGTTCTTCGTCCAATTAGGGGCCACGTTTGCAAAACGGGAAGAACGGAGACAATAGTTTGCATTGTTTTTGAATGTTTTCTCCTCCAGAAGCTGGCAGCTTTAATCCGAGTCAAGGAGAGCGTCTCTTCTCGTGCAGGTTCACACGGTTCCACTACAGGTTTGAAATCTCACCTTGTACCTCTGCTTCCTGCAGAAGCTGATACAGTTCTGGATGGTGAGTTTGTTGGAGGTCTCGCTGGTGCCGGACAGGGTCGGCGGGTCACCGCTGTCTCTGAAGCAGCCCAAGTTCCCGGGCACTGTCGGGAGACAAGAGGAGGGTGAAAAATAAAAGTTAGTGACGCACAAAAAGAACTTCGATGCGATCCGTCCTCATATGTGCGGGGTTATCAGCTTTTCCTGCGTGAATAAAAAAGGGATGTTTTTTGTCCATAGATTCATTGCAGGGGATGCAAGCATGCCTTCGACCCTCACGTGCCTCGCACTTTGCCTCATATACCCCCGCTCCCAAAGAGCGATCTGTGGTGACAAACTCAAAAGACATATTCAGTTTGAATGTTTCGGTGTGAATTTGCCAAAAGCCAAGCCAACAATTTGGCCCCCTGAAGTGTGTTTGATGTGCCAATAAATGGAGAGAAAAAAAAGACGGCATTGGACAAATAGGAACATCTGGAGGGAGGCCAAGTCCAACACCTCCGGTCTTCATTCAAGGCAGGTTTAATCTGAACCCCATTAGCACCGTAATATTAGAGCACGGGCGACGATAACTTTGTTGTAAAAATAAACTTTTTCCGTTCTGGAACGCTTACCTGAGAAAAAAAACTTTTCATATACGACATTAAAAGCAAAAGCGACTACATATGCTTCCGCGTCTCAGGTTGATTTTGATTGATTTTGTTGGCAGCCGCATCACATCAATAACTACCGAACATGAACGAGTTTGCTCGGTGAGACCTGGGGGATGCGTGACACAAATAGGCCGACAATCGCAGATGGATCACAGACCACGCAGATGGAAGACGGATGACGATTTGTCCCCTAATCCGCCGTGTATTTATCGATATACTGTGCGATCCAGCGCACTGATTTGACACGCCAAAGCCTTCAAATTCAAGGTCGTAGCTCAGAAGGTGCCAACCGAGCCTCCGGCGACCTTAATTTAGCCCGCTTGTGATTTATTTTCCCCAATTCCTTTCCACGTTTTGGAGGTGAAACGGATTTTTGACAAACAGAAGTAAAAGCAAAAATCTGCAAGTACGAAGAGAAAAAAAAAATAATCTGCACCCACGGCTCTTCAGTCTAACTGGAATGTTGTGTCGTCCGACCGCGGGGGTCCAAACATGCTCATTAGGACAAGACGAGAGTCCAGAATAGTTGTCGATGCTCGGAGACACAACGTGGACGCAGAAATAAGAAGCATGTGATCGCCTCGTTGTTTTACATGAACCGAGTTATGAACCAACTTCCACACGGAGAGCTGATGCTTCCAGTTTTTTAATTGAATTTCCGGCAGAGACCTTTTTTTGACATTTCTCGGAGATGGAAATCAAATCACGGCAGAAAAAAAGAAAAGAAAGTTAAAATCAGATTTATTTGTTGTTATGTGGAAATTAATGCATACGCAATTTAGCAGAGAGCTCCGCGGTGCCGTCCCCCCCCTCCCCGCCCCCGCTTATCAGTGTACGACTTTTGATCATAAGTTTGGATATTACACAGGGGCGTGTCCCGTCCCCCCCCCCCCCCTGGTTCCTGAACACCAACGCATGTCCTAGAACTGAACCTCTCACGGTGGAGCTGCTCAGCGGCGCCTCAAACAAAAGCCCCCAGTTGTTGTTTTTGGCAGAAAGAAACCGAAAAAACACTCAAAGTGACACACTTGTCGTTATTGCACTTGGGGATATATTGGCATTCTGCAAGAAAAAAAGAAAGAAAAGGATTTGGCATGCAATCTGAATATGTGTAACATACATCGTCGAGGCGTATATCGCTCATGCCTCCTCGAACTGAAGTGACCTCGATAAAAGAGACCATGCACGTGATTGTGTGTTGGGGTGCCAGTTGTTGCCAATGTTAACTTCCTCCGGCTGGCACGAGAAGCTCCTCTGCGTGCGTAACAGATGCCGGCGATGCTCGAAGAGCGAGAGGCACAAAAGGGCTTTTTTTTGGGAGAACATGCTCGAGAATCCGCAAGAATGTCCACCGCGGACGGGAAAACGTGAGGGAGGGGAGAGGGGGGGGGGAGACGGAGAAACATCGTTAGCTGACCGGCGAGTGACCGCGGCGAGATTCTGGCGCTTGGCAAATTACACGAAGAGCACTTGAAGAAAATGTACTCAAGACTCCCTCAGACCTGCAATAAATCATTGTGGAATACATTTTGTTTCCCTTCTCACAGCCACAAGCGTGCCAAAGCTTTAAAAAAAATGGATTTAAAAAAAATAAACCAAAAACGGCGGTTTGAATCATTTAGCGAGACTCCGCGGCGCACACTTGCAGAATTAAGGGCCGGATTATGCGGCGGCGAGGTTTGAAGGCGAACAGAATGAGAACCTTCACATTTCCAGGGTGAGACGGGACGGCGGTTTCTTTTATAGGCGAAGTGTGCGGGGAGAGGAGAGATAAACACCTGGTTGTGGAACCGGCAACTTCCCTCCGAGCAAGGCAATGCAGCCAGGTACCACCGGAGCATTTTTGGGAGAGAAAAAAAATAAATAAAAAAGGGCCACCGCAGGGCTCAACGGCGAGATTACAGGCAGCAGTGCTCCTTTTTCAAGTTGCTTTGACAGGAAGATTGCAGGCCACAGTCGGGAGCGTATCGGCCTTTTGTCCTCTTCCTCGTCCCAGAGGCTTTGCGAAGCGCCGTCTGAGGAGCAAGCAGGTGGTGGTGGGATCGTATCACACCAGAGCACCGCAGATTTCTTTTTTTTTTTTTAAACTGGAACTGGAAACGGAGAAGGCCTGCACCGTCTCTCTGCATGCAGTGTTCATAATTGTTAAAAAAAAGTGTTGTTGCTTTAAAAAAAAAAACATCTGCTGTGCAGGCGCGACAAGTGCAAATATTTCTCTCTCCGCGTAGAATAAAATAAAAACAACACGCAAACACATTTGACACACTTCAAAGCTGCCGGTGGAATTCAGACTTTAACAAGCAAGAGGGGGAGAAATGGAGGAAAACACAAGGTGCACAAATGCTCCAGTCAGCCCAGGACCAGACCTCTGAAAACCTCAGGAGATCACAGCGGGAGGGAAGTGAGAGAGAAGAAAGAAAAAGAAAAAGAAAAAACAGAGAGAATTAAACAAGGCTTTTGACTGCAGCCAGAGTTCATCACAAACCTGGCAGTTAAAAGTTTGTGCTTCCCACAATGCATCACGGCAGACAAGGAGACAGCCGGCAAAAAACAACACAGTTCACGGGTGTCTGTCTCGTGTGGGGAAAAGAAGACTCGCAGGCGGGGACGTGACCAAAAGGAAACATAATTAGGGTTATAAATGTACATGACATATAGAGAGAGGCGAAATAAAGCCAAGAAATGAATCAGAAAGGCATGGACGGAGGTGGAGAAGAGGGTGAGTTCAAGAAATGTTTTAATGGCACTTTAATACGCCTCTCTTTTTCAAAATAGATTTGCTCCGAACAGCCAGGACATATTTTTCACTTAGAAGATGAGGTAAGAGGGAGAGAGCGCGAAGGGGCAATGAACCTTTAAAGCTTCGGCTTTATAATCACACTTGAAACACTGGAGGATTTCGGTCGAAAAAAAAAGCTATTTTCACAGCGGGGCCTGTAATCCTGTAATCTACAAGGGAAGCCGTGATGACGCTGAACAAATGTAGATACAAGAGCCCCCCCCCCTCGAGAGCTGGAAAACGTATTTAATAAAATCACCAGAATTAGGGCAGCGTATTAAACACTTTTTAAATGTGTCAGTAGAGTCGAAAAATTCATAATTTTGTGTGTGTGTGTGTTTTTGTTGTTGTTGTTTTTTTCAATTTCACAAAATATTTACCAATTGAAAACTTTGGCCTTCTTTAAGCCCCATGGCGCCTATTTACACATCATAGTTAGACTGTGTAAAACCAAATATATTGATGTTATACATCAAATTAAACAAGAGAACTTGGGCTACAAGACTCACTAAGCCATTTCCACACAACTTCAAACACCAACTGAAAGAATTATGAAAATATCATAATCATCATTTTATCAGGAGTCAGCCCACTCAGCACGTTTCCAGAACTAGCGACCCGTAGCTCGGTGCTATCAGAAAAAGCCAGATAGCACCAAAGAACACAGCTAACATTCATTTTTCTTCTTCTAATCCACAAAGACTGCTATATTTGGATGTATTGAACACCATAAGTAATATAAAAGTGAAATATATGGTTTGGTACATGAGAAATTGCCCAAATGCCCATTTCGCCTAATTTATCTGTACTAAAACCTCTCTAACTTTGTTCTGTTTTACTTTTTCAAAGTCAAACTTTGCAGAGAGACTGGTCCCATATTGTGCTATGATCTCTGATGTGCTTTGCTGTTTCTGTGCATCTTTCCAAGAGATAATCATCCTGGAAGTGCTTTTTTTTCTAGGCGAACTTGGAAATTCAACTTGTGCTGTCTTTCATCTTTATTTACTCTTAGCCAGTAACATATATACTAATATGTACACATCTGAACAGAAGCCCACATGTGTTGCCTTTATTATAACACCAACATTATTCAAATAGCCTTTGTGGTTGCAGAGATACACCCTTTTTAGTTTGGGTATGATATTTCGAGCAGAAACCTAGAAAATAGCTTGGGGCTTAAAAGCTTAATGTAGTTTTCTACGGTATTATCTCTGCACTGATTATAATATATATATATATATATAATATTATATATATATATAAATATTATATATGTAGAATATTTATATATAAATAGTATATACATATATATATATATATTCTCATCTCTGTAAGTCCTCATACATACATTGACCCCAGTGCAGTTACATCCTCTTTCAGTGTTTACATTTTGGTCCAATATCACATGCTTCTTGTCTTCTGACGGCGATGTGAATGCATTAACAGTTAAATGTTGTTTTATTTTCACGCTGGAAGTTTTTTTTTTTGTAGACAAAGATCATCCCTTAAGCGACAGCACGGCTGCTTCATTAACGTCCAATTACACTCTAAACAGAGACAACAACAACAACAACAACAACAACAAGTAGTGCTTCCACATCCGAGAGGCGGCATTAAAGCCGCCAGGTCAAACGAGGAGAAGCACCGACCCCTTACCACCAGCAGGTCAACAAGTCAGATCACACACACACACACACACACACACACACACACACACACACACACACACAAAGACACACGTCTCTGTCATTGCGTCTCGGCTCCATTTATTACCCCCTTTTGTAGTACAGTATATTCAATACATAAACAAATACAGCTGCCGCGGTTCATCCGGCCTGCGATTGTTCGCGTCGACTGCCGGAAACACGAGAGAAACGGAGAAAAAAATAAAAAATACCCCCCCCCCCTCCCCCCCCCCCGAGGACGAGCATTTCTGGAAACTCTGTATTGTTTGCGAGGAGGTGGGAGTCGCTATTATGTGTTTCTGTTGGGGTTCATGCTTTGCTTTTCTATGGAGATCGTAAATTATCCAGTCCCGTAAATGGGAACAGTTTGCAGTTGGACAATAAGGAGCTTATTATTGGAAAGCAATGAGAGGAGTGTTTTGTCTCCAGCAGACGGACACTCGGCTAGTGGGACGGTCAAAACACGCTGATGGGCTGAGAGAGAGACAGAGAGAGAGAGACTCCACTGTGTCTTGTTTATCACGTGCATGTTTACTGTATCTGTATGTCCTCTTTTATGCCATTTAAATATGTGTTTGTGTGTGTGTCTGCGTTACAACTAGATTGAGATGGAGGAGATCAATGCACCCCAGCCCCGCGGCCCTGGGAGAGTGACTAACCATCTAATTAGAGGGAAGAGGGACGAGTCGGAGCTTTAAATGAATAATTAGTGCCTCCTCCGGAGACCGGGTCGAACAATGCGTTGAGAGAGAGATGAAAAACGGCCGCCGCACTGCATCACCGACAAAACCCGATAGTCATGTGTCGCCCGAGGTTTCCCCCGAAGGGGGGACTCGATACCGAAGAGACGGGCAGACCAGCCCTGTGATCAGCCTCGGGGCGTTAACACTTCCTCTAAGAGAAAATGACCCCTATCTTCTCACTTGAGTTTATTTCACCTCAGTAAACATTGTAAACATGAGTTTATGGTCTCGATCGCTAGTTTGAGGTCTTCTTCAATACTCCAGGATGCTCATTTAGTAAAGTATGGTCCCATTTAGAGTAAACAAAGACGACAAAGCAGGGTACGCTTTAGGGCGGGGCTGCCTTGTGATTGACAGGTAACGAGTCGTCCTGTGTTTTTTAAGCCTCACGACTTTTAAATCCTTTCACAGTTTGTTATTCGGGGGGGTTGTCGGCTGTACTTTGAGAGTGCAGCTCCACCTTCTCGTGTTACTTTCTAGTTGCAAAGAAGCCAAGGAAAAAAAGGAAAAAAAAAGATGGCGACGGCCAAAATGCAGAATTCAAGACTTTCGAAGCGGCCGTCCGCAAACAAATGGGCGACGCCACGGTAGACTGAATCTACTTATTATACATCTCAATGTTGCGCACTGGATAGATTCCCCAATGAAATGGTCACGAGGAGACAAAGTCTAACGATTCCTTGTCTTTCCATCTCACGCCACCAGCAGACATATTTGGAATATCTCCTCAACTAATAGATGGATTATCATGAATATTGGTACAAATCCCCCCCCCCCCCCCCCCTCCCATCAGGACAGAAAACTGCTTCCATGCTAAACTCTGTTAGCATTGTCACTTTGATCGTATGCTAGCACGCTGACGTTAGCACTTAGCTCAAATAACTGCTGATCCCAAGAACAGCCGTAGAGGTTGTTCTATCACGGTCTCGCCCGTCACAATTAAAAACCATGTATAGATATTTTGTGAGCCTGAATTAGACTAGACATCACAATAACCAATAATAAAATGACTTTTATGGCACCTGCTCAGAACAACGCCGGTCTGCGTTTGACTTCGAGCCCTCATTCCCTGAGAGCTAAATTGGGTGAGCCGGGTATTCATCTCCTCCTCTTCCCAAAAGGCAAGCACTAAACAATGACCGTCTACTCGTTCTCATTAGCAAACATTCTACACAACAGACTTGCCTCGTAATCAATACCTTTAATTCCCTAATGGCCCCCGGCTGATTTAACCGCGGCCATGTTTGAGAGAAGGAAGGAGCCAGAGAGAGGCTGAGAGATTAAATCTACCCGACGTCCCCCGTGACTTGTTTTTTCGTGAGAGTTTCTACTCTCTAATTTCTGTCTTGAGAGTTTCCTCACATCAATGCAGGCAGACAGGCAGGTATTTCCCCCAAGGGCAGGTGTGGGGTGGAGCTACGAGGAGGTCAGAGGTCAGAGCAACAAAAAAAAGTGTGTTCGAAGCTCCCCAGACACAGAATCTAAGGGGGACACATCGGGCAAAAGTTAGCACACGTCAAGCGCCGATAAAAAAAAAAAGATACGACATTTGCATGATCTTCATTTTCAGGTGTAAAAATATGACTTTGTCCCAGGCTGCTGATTCGCTGTCTGAACATCTCTCTGGTTTCTCCAGTGTGTAAATGTAAAAGTCTTAACACAAGCTGAATGTCAACTTCATACCCGTGTAAAAAAACAACTAAATGAAGACAAAAGCGCGCGAATTGACTAATTAATTCGGTTGGAAGGAAATAATCTCGCCGTGTGGCTAATTTTGGACACTGGATGCATGCGAGTGCACACACGCATATTATTTTTTAATTAGCTCTTTATGAACGTGGTTTGTTTTATGGTGGAGCCACGTGACAAGCTGATTTTCATGTTTTCCACTCTATTGAAATCTGTCTGTTTTAACAGGGCCGAATTTTTGTTTTTGAAACTTTCTCATTCCATTTATTTGTTTTTAAATAAATGAAAAGAACTCAACTGTGCCGATGGCTTTGCCGAGACGCGACGCGACCGACCTCACGCCAACCGCATTCCTCATAATGTCAAACTACAGCAGCGTCTTTTTAAAAGGTTCACTTTTTAAATGTCCTCACCTCGAAGGTCTAGATCTCTGACCGGGTTTCACCCCGTCAGAAGTACAGGAACACACACACACACACACACCTCTCGACTCGGTGGTGCCTGAACCTGCCTCAGTATGCCGGTTGGGGATGTGGTGAAAGCTGGTCCAAGACCACCTCGGGGGAAATATTTCGCCTCTGAAAACAATGACAGTTGAGTGAGACAAATACTGCAATAACAGAACCTGAAAGCATCCCGACCGCCAACAGCCACGAGGCCTTCAGTCCGGTCTCGGTTCTCCAGACCACGCGTCCGACATGCTCGTCTCGTCTCGGGCCTCTTGCTTATTTTGACTCGCAATCGTTCTCGCCCGTTATGATATCTTTTAAAGGTGCTTTTTTCTTCTTCTTCTCCTTCTTCCCTCAACCCCCCCGCCCCCCTGACTCAGTTCTATCTCAAAAAGTTGGACCTCGGGTATCTGGTCAGATTCATTCAAGCTGGCGATGTACTCAAAGTGTCTCGCAACTTCAAAAGTGCCATTTAGCGGCTTCATAAATCACATCTTAATGAAGGCAATATCTCATCGCCGCGTATTCTTTTTTTTCCGCGGCGCCCACCAATAAAACCTTGGGCCAAACACATAAATAACGATTTTGTTCTAACGTCTCCGAGGTGCGGCCGGTTAGCGTGCCAGACGGATGCGACGCCTCTGGTATCGAGACTATTGTTGCACGGTGACAGACAAGGTTAATCAGGTGTTCCATCAATTGTTAGAATAAAGTATAGCCTACTTTTAAGTGAGGTCTTCAAGTCATCAAGTCTCTTAAAACTTCAGGTGCCAACACACAGCTGATGGCTTTATAACGAAGAAAGACCTTAAAATAGTATTACGGGAATCGATGTACGCATAATGAGACTTAAAGGTAATGCCAGCCACAATAATGATTATATTCAATATTCCAATATATTTTCTATAAATACAAATTATAAGGGAAATGTTTCTTTTTTCCATCCTGTCCTCATTATATCTAAATCAGTGGAGGAAGAGTACCAATACTAATGTGTAAAGATTACTGAAAGCCACTGGGCTGAACCTTTTAAATGGTTATGAAACTCTCTGTGACCTATACAAGTAAACAAGATCATCAGCTATACAGTATGTACATAGCAGGTTCACCAGACACCCCTTGAGGGGTTTTTCTAAAGGGACTCAGGTGCTTGGTCACAAGTTCCTTTAAACCTCAACAGCGTATACTTTATCGGGATTATAGAAAGTGAGAAATCTCAGCAGCTCGTCAGGTAAAACGTTTAAAAAAAAAGAACTTTATTGCACCCACTAGATGTTCCTGTCGCGATCTTGCAGGATGCACACGTATTTAAAGTAATAAGAAAAGAGCTTCTAAAAGGCATTGTCCCACAAATGGAGAGCTGCAAGCCGCTCTCTCCTGCAGAAAGAGACAGTGGAACAACAAGTTTTTCTTGGTCGTACAGCACGCCGTTCTGAGACGAGCTCCCGGCGTGCAGATCAAAGCGTCTTTGTCTCGAAAACAAAACGCTCGAGGCCTTCACCCCGTACGGTTTCACTCTGCGTCAATCAAATTCAAAAGGTAAATATGAATGGACGTTTTATATATTATTGAGCTAATTCTAGAGGATGCTGGCCCCCACCGATGAACCCGTCACACCGCATAAGAATCACCTGCCTCGCGGACCGAGGTTCGATGTCAATACATCCGTAATGAACAGACCGACCGACGGCACGGAGGAAACACAATTTCACACGAGAAGAGTCATCTGAGCATTTAGTGGCCCGGGAACAAGGAGGGCCTCAAAACCAGCGTCCACCGTGACACACCGTGATAACCGCTGCCACTTTGACTACTAGGATCAACAACCGTCGTGACCCGCGCTGTAATCCACCCTGTCCAACTATGAGTTTCTGGCCTCCAGCAGGGTGTGTGTGTCATCCCCCCCCTCACCAGGGTGGCATGAGCCCAGATGACAGGGAACCCAGCGGGATGACAGGCCGACCGCTGGCAGGCTCCAGGTGCCACCAACTACAGACCACGCGACATCAAACGTAAGCAAAAAAAAAAAATGAAGAAGACAAAACGAAGGCCCAGACAAAACAAAAAAGCCAGACGAAACGAAAACAAAGAGCACTGTTGCCCTTTTCTCTGGCACGCCGCCGTGTTTTTCAGCCTCTCGACACCGACACCGACACACTCTCCTGCTGCTATTAAACGGGCCACGATGTCGCGAGGATGAGTTACGCGCTGGATCCTCGACAAAAAAACGAGGCTGAAACCGGCACATGGGACACCCATCCGGGACAAAAGCTGGCCTAATTTCACCAACGAGGAGGGACGAGCCCGGACTCCTCGCGGAGACGTCGTGGGCCACTCACAAACCACAAAAGGTTCGGTGATATCGGCCTAGAAGAAATGAGCTGAATGGACAGTTGTCTGAAATAGGTCAGTCAAAAAGTCCTAATGGGATGCACACACGCTCCCTATACACATGAACAGCCATTCAAACAGCGGGCTTCAGTCGAGCACGCCGCTCAGACAGGAAAATGGCGGATTGGCTAGAGGGGTCTGGGGCGGTTTCTACCTACTGCAGAGAAAACTCACAACATCTCTCTTGAGTCTCAGCTCTCAGTTTAAAACGCATGTTTAGGCTTTAAGGGGAGGCTTCTATCTGTTGCACTGTAACAAAATTCTGTTTTAAATGCAAAGGGTCGGGCGGAGACGTACCCGAAAAAAATACATAGAATTGCAGATAGATGACGACGGGGGGTGTTTAACCCTCGTAAACTCGTAAATTCACAATTGAAGAGGTGAATAAAATGTTTATTTGAGTGAAACCTGGGCTTGGCTAACGTTCAGCAGCCACCTTGATTTATCTTTTAAACTGCGTTCAGTCACCAGATTCTTTTAGTTGCACAACTGACCTAATAGGACATGATGGGATTGTTGATTACGTTGCCTTGGAAATATCAACATGTTTGACAGACACTTCCAAAAAAATCTGCTCGCAGCAAAAACGCTATATGTCTGAACCTCCTCTGCGGGGAATTACGATATTTGGCATCAAAGATTCGGCTTTACGACCGCAGCGGTTGTAAAGTAATGGGATTAAAGCCAAGCAGCGCTTTGTAAATGTGTGCCAAACCGGTCGAGAGGACAGAAGCACAAACCACTCACACCTTCATCCAGGGGAAATACTGGACGTGGACACGAAACATGCAAATGTGTACACAAAACAGGTAGATCCGCATAAGCGCTCTAATAAAAAGAAAATTAATGAAAACGTGTCAAAACAAAGCTACAAAGCCAGAGAGGAAACACACACACACACACACAAAAACAGAGATTGTGATTGACAGCTCGCATTAAAGTAAAGGCAGGCCCGGGCATGGCTGGAGGAGGGGTGACGGGAGGCAATTAGAGACATTTTTTTCAGATGATACTAGCTGTGAACAAGCCAAACAGTCTATAAAAGCTCTCCGAGGCAGGCGAGCGGATGAAAAAACGGCCACGGTGCGCGCTCTCCCAAAGGGCCCAAACAACGCCAGGGAGAGGCCGAAAAGGAAAAAGGCCAAACGTACTCTGGCATGTCGGGATGTTGCAGTATCTCCAGTAGATCCCGTCGTCGTGGTCTGCGATGTAGCACCACGGCTGAACGTCCCCATCCGGATTCCTGCAGACACAGAGGGGCATAGAAGTCAAGACCACGTCCACACTGAGCTGGTTAAACTTGATAATAGAGCTATTTTTTTTAAATGTATTTTTTTGCCCCCTTCCTTCATATATAGAGAGGACACAACCCAGAGAAAACGTATCACTCTGTCCTCGCCGAACTGCAGAGGCACTTCTTCAGCTCGTGCAAAAAAAATCCAGCGGCAATGAATCAATAAATGTATAAATAATAAGAATGATGAAGAATGATGGATTATTTCTGCAGCCGGGAGGCGTGTTCATGTGTTTCATGATTGGCCTCACGTCATACAAATATGACGTTAAAAATAAAACTGCGATGGGACGAGAAGAGGCGGGGGGAGCAGGGAGGGAGGGAAGGAGAGTTATGAGGGCAAAAGAAACAACACAAAGACCGAACCGACGACCCCGCAGCGGAGGGATGAATACTCAATAACGTTTCAGAGGGAGATTATCTCTGCTGTGTCAATCATCCCCGGTAGCACCCACTTGGCGCTTGTTGGTTCAGCCTCTTCCTCTGAAGGGGCTTTCCTCGCATGTCAGTCAAGGGCCAGACCCAATAGGTCTTTGATGGGTAGAGATGGTTGGAGGGGGGGGTTGAGGCTCTTTGTCCCGGGGGCCAGACACAGACTTGAAAAAGCGATGGCTGATGGGGCTACGCCTTTGTCTGAGGCTGCGACCTCTTTGGAGCATCATCAAGGCACTTTTAACCCATCGCAATGAGGCCGACAGGCGCCCTCCCTCGGTGCTTTCGCGAAGTGGGTTTTGACGACAGAAATGCCTCAAAAGCTTTTGAGGCAAAAAGCCGAAAGAAGTTCGATGACTTTGCTCTTTTGCTTTTCTTTCCCCCACCCCCCCCCCCCCCCATTCTTTCCCAGACCTTTTCCTCTCTTCTCTTCTAACACACCTCATTGTAGCACCTTGAAAAAAAGCCCCGCGGTGCTGCGCGATCCCGTTACGCCTTTTGTGAAGGGCGTTTCCATTTCTTTTCTTCTCCTATCAAAAACACGATCCTGAGTTTCCTCCTCTCTTTTCACACTCTGAATGAGGAATTGACAAAAGATGTTTTAAAAAAAAAATAATAAAAATAAAAAATTCTCAAGGTTGAACTCAAGTTTAAGTGCCTCGAACGCTTGCTCACTCGCTTACGGATATCTGGCATAACGGGTCATCCCTCTCTTTCGAGCGTGCGAAGCGAGAGCTCGACGGTAGTCGCATTTTTTTTATTTTGTTCGTTCTTTAAATCGAGCGTTCGAAAACAAATCCAGGACTTCTCCCAGTCCGAAAACTCTGGTGGTGCGGTATACATTTCGAAGGAGGCAGACACCTGTTTGTTGGGCCCGAGGCTACAGCGGAACTGGAAAAAAAAACATGGATATACCCGTTCTCTATTTCTCTCTCCCCTTCTCTTTTTCATCAATGGGTACATAGCCCCATTTGAAATGAGACTCCCAAGACCTCTGTACTCAACTCCTCTATATCAAATCATCTACGGCCACTTATGTCATTAACTGCACTTTCCTAATCACACCCTGGGGAGCCCGACATGATTTAAAACCATCAGCATCCCCCAAAAAAAGAAGAAGAAGGAAAACCATCCTCGGTAGACCACCCATCCCATGTCGGACCTCTTTGATCAGTAAATGACGAGGTGTGCCCCTCCAAGCTCTCGCTCCTAAACCCCTGGTCCCCAAATGGTGTTTTCTCGCCGTCTTTCACACACACACACACACACACACACACACACACACACACACACACACACACACACACACACACATACACCCAACCTTTTAGCAGAAGCATGGGAATCTCCCATTACCCACAAGGCTTAGGTGAATAGGCCAGCCCACATGACAGAGAAACATAATCAACCCTGCCCCGAGGTGCCAGTGTGTGTGCTTGTGCGTGTGTGAGTGTGTGTGTGTGTGTGTGTGTGTGTGTGTAAGAGAGGAGGGAGGGAGGCAAGCAGACAGAATAGCCGAGGTGCAACAGTGCAGATAAGAGCAGACCTCGATGGACTGAAATCCATTAGTTTAACCCGGCAGCACAGAGAAAGACTTTGGTCCTTGTGGTGACACTCTGATAAAAGTTGCTGCCAGTGTGTGTGCGCGTGTGTGTGTCTGTGTGTGTTACGTTCCTTGTGTTCCATTCACATCCATGTGCGTCAGAGCCAATTGGCTCCGGGTAGAAGAGCTTGTTGAAACTCTCCCGTACCCAGAGGTAGATCCCAGAAGATGTTTGGACACTTAATTGGCACAATTATGCCGATTGACTCATTTTTTGCTCGCAGTGAGCCACACACACTTTGGCACGGAGCCAAATATAGCCACAGTCTCTATACGCAGTCCTGCACATGAAGGCAAAGAGCAGGCTTGCATCTGAAACACAGAGGAAAAAAACAGCTGTTCCTGACTCTTTTTCCACGCACCTTAAATCAGAAGATTTATGTTCACTTTAAAAAAAAAATTTTTTTTTTAAAACGCCCGGCACTGAAGGAACTACATATAAAAATCTAAAAAAACATTTCCATCAAACTAAACGTGCGCAAAGGCTGGGAATAACACGCTTCCAGTTGAAGGCGAGATTCTAGAGGGACGTTTGTTTAGTTGAGAGCTAACTTCGGTATTTCTCAACCCGAAACCTTATTACCTCATGTTTTGGTGACTTGACGGGGGGGGGGGGGACAACATTTCTTTTAAATTGTCAAAGTACTTCCACTGAAAGTGCTTTTTCTTTGTGCATGTTATTATAAATGTCTGACAACATTATGGAAAGGACTCCGCCAACGGCAGAATAAAAATAAACGTCTGTTATTGTGTCGTGTGACTCGTTGCCTGAAAGACGACGGTGGAAAACGTGGGCGAGAGCCGGAGAGACGAGGGACGGTGTCGAAGCACAGAAAGCTTCAAATGTCACGGACAAAAAAACAGATTGTAGCCGATTTCTGACAATGCGTATGCGACGCCGGAGACTAAAGAAGGAGGATTCTCGGACACGGGATCGAGCGTAAAGGTGCGACATCTCGCTTTAGGGTCTTTTCCATAAGGCCGTCCAGGACAACAATCCGGGCCTGTCGGCAGGCAAAATAAAAATGTCACTTCCTCCAATACTGGACCAAATTCATCACTTCGGATACAACCAAAAAAAAAAAGAAGAAATAAAACCCGATGAAAGCTGATTTTGCACAATTGGAGAGAGCGGAAATGTTAATTGGGGTGTGAGTGGCGGTGAACGGCTGGTCTGGATCCGGATTTGAGGTCAACGGCAGATCAGAGTCTGGCAATTTACTGCCCGGAGAGACGACTCTTTAATCGACTCGGATGATTCAGCGCACTGCATGAATGCATGCATTGAAGAAAGAAGGGCTGGTTGTGTCGCGGGGCCGATGTGTATCGTCTGGTGTTGCTCTCTCACGGTCCAGCTCGTGATGTCACGCCATGTGTCCCGCGTGACTGGGAGACGCATCACGCATGTCTCACCTCCCTGCGATGGAATCTAGCCATGTAGATCATTTGGTCTCTGTTTCGGCCTCCGTCTCAGTCCGATGAATGGAATTTAATTCTCAGTGCTCGGTGCTTGAGGGACAGTTTTCTTTTAAAACTATTTCTTCAGCAGAAAGTAGGTCCAGGGAAGACTGCTTTGGATTCAGGCACGGAAAAAAAAGACATTTAATTTTGGATTTCTGGGGTCAATTTGGATTTATTTTCGATTCGCGACAGTCTTCTAGTCTATCGTCGTATTTTGAGCGAGTAGAAATAATTAAAACTGGTGGTTGAAGCATACATGCGTCTGTATGACGGTTAGAGGATTTGGGAGACTCTCGTGTTGCCAACACTTTTGCACGGCTAAAAATAAAAATGTTAAAACTTGTAATTTTGGGTGAACCGACGAACGTAAAAAAAACATACACGGGGTACATTTCTTTGCATGAAATTGGTCCCTACTACTATTACTATAGCGCTTTAAAGCTTTCGCTCCACACAGTACGTCTTCCAGCGGGACACTTCCATTAACTTCCTCAATTTAAACAAAGCGGCGCACTGGGAACGTAGTAAAGTCGTACAAACGGTGGACGGCTTGGCTGCAGTTCGCCTGACCTCAGATCTGCACCTGACCTCATGGAGATTCAATTACAATCAACGTGGGGACCACTATTCACTCTGGCATTTCTATTATCTCATCTATGTAAGGGAAAAGCATTAGAAGCCTGAGTGGACGCTCATAAATTGTACAGTACACACACACGCACACACACACCTGCATATAAACAGCCAGGAAATGGCCGGCAGAACTATTCAACCACCAACTGAACCGTCATGCACGCTTCACACCTTCATATTAATGCACCGGCGGGTGGGGGGGGGGGGGGGGGGGGGGGGGGGGGGGGGGGGTCTGAAAACAGTAAACAATTCCATTTGTGTTGTGTTCTTCGCATGAATGTCATGACGTATTTAGAAAAGGTCAAAAAGAGCTCAACGCCAGACTTAAGAGCGGATAAAGTGCTTTCCACTCTGTGATGTGCACTGAATTCTAAAACCGGACCCCCGCCGATGATGAGCAGTGTGATATCCACTCATGGAGTCGCTCCATAAGTCTCAGCTTAGACACGAGCGCTGTCGTCCTTTTCCTGAAGCTTTGTGCTCCTTTTCTTTGCAGTTGGGGAACAATGTGACATTTCCCCTCTGCCCAGTTCACCCCCAATTCCCCCCCCCCCCCCCCACACTTTCACTGGTTGTTTTTTTATTGCAGGCTATAAAAGATGAAATGTGGGGGCTGTTAGAGCTCTTTCTCCACCGGGGGGAGGGGGGGGGAAGCAGGGGGGCTGCCAGTGATGGGACAAGGAGTGAGTTTGTCGCCGAGAGCCGCAGTAAAGACATGCAGCTTCACATTATCCACCTGTGCCTTGGCCTCAGCTCTCATCTCGTAAAAAAAACCCAATTGGCCTCAGGGTCAGACGTGCCGAAAAACCGCACTGGCTCTCCTTTGCTATAACCCCCCCCCCCCCCCCCCCCCTTTTTTTTTTGTCTGAGAGATCCCGCCTTCTGCGCTCCAGCCAGGAATGTCCGCAAAAAAAAAGTGAAAGACGGACGCGGCGCCGGACAGCAGGGAGGCGAGAAAGAGTTCGAAGGTCAAAGAAAGACAACGCACATCATGCACTTCATGCAAATGAGGAGATTTGCGATCCAAAATCGAGCGGCGCATTGCCCACGAGATCTTGCCCCTTTTTCTGTGACGCAACACGTGGGTTGGACGCGTGCACCAAATACTCGACCATCCCTTCTTCTTTTCACATCGAAGCAGCCCACTTTGGACCCCTCTGCCGATGGGAGCGACTCTTTACGTGGAGGATGTCTGAGAAGATGTCAGGAAGAAACAAAGCTGTGAGCTGTCATCGAGTTGGAAAAGCTGCTAACTGCATCGGTGGCCAAGAAAACAGCCCGATCCAAACAATGAAGACGTCCATTTTGGACGCGATACACTCCTAATGCGCTGAGAAAGCCTTCCGCGGTGCTCTGCACGTATCCTACTCGTAAATCTTCCCTGAAAAATTCCCATCCAGTTCAAGTACAAACGAATCCGTCCGTTGCCACTTCAAAGCATTGCTGCGTTACGAGTTTACAACCATGACTTGGATAAATGTTTCAGAGGCTTTATGCCGAGGAGGGAAGGAGGAGAAAGGAGCTCGGCAATCCGGGGCCAAGCCACTGTTTCTGGACGCCTCGGTGAATTTGAGCCCCGAAAGAGAGCGGCGAGTTTGGACTGGCGGGCGCACACGGCGCCGCCCCGTCGGCACTTGGGAGTGTGACGGACGGAGAGAAAGAGGGATTTATTCATTTGTTTTTAGCCACCCAAAGCCATTCCAGGGATGAGGCCTTCGAGCGTCGTGTTTGCGTGGGTGGGGGTGAGCAGGGGGGCCGCGTGCAGGGGGGCTAAGCATGTTTGGGGACCGCCGATAAAACATCGCGCTCACAACCTCTTTTGCAACAGAGACAGCGCACCAGCTTCTAAATTATTCAGAGAGCCGAGTCTGGGAGGTTCAAAGCTCCGTCGAACATCCGAAAGTTAAAAAAAATAAATAAAAAAAATAGGTGCTACACGCAGCATTTTGACATCAATAACATCAATCAGAAATGTCATAACTGCGAAATAAGATTGTCAGCCTTTACGCTGTGAGCCACTCATAAGCTTGATGGATATCCGGCAGGAAAGGAGATTGTCTTTATATAATGACGACAATAAAAAGGGACGAGAGGGAACCGTTACTCTTCCAGTTGCAGACGGATGACACGCGCGCTTGAAAGGGGGGGGGGGGGGGGGGGGGGGGGGGGGGGGGGGGGGGGGGGGGGGGAAACGAGTGAAAAGGCTTAAAGAATAATGTCTTCGTAAACTTTTACCCTGAAGCTGCGGCCCAGTTGGACGATATCATTTGCTTTTTAGTTTAAGCACTAGATGTCAAGTTCAATATTTGACTATTTACTATTTTAAATGGGGCTTTAGAACAGAAATTATTTGTTGGCAGATTCACAGGCTTGCACACGACATCATAATATTTAAAGTGGACCCAGAAATGCAACAGATGATGCTCCACGTCAATCTTTAAAATGAGTGGGACCTCCGGGTAGTTGTACTTTTAAAAGGCCTCCAAAAAAGTTTGCCCCTACTTTGCAATAAAGGGTCCCAATCCACAAAGATGCTTGAGAGGGATCTGCCCATCTATTGCCCCAACCCTAGCTTCCCAATATTCAATCCCATAATTTACAGTTGGTTCACTAACTGATTGTACGGCCATTTTTTTTCAACAAGTAAAACCTTTCCAGTCAAAGGGACTCACCTGCAGTAGTTGTGGCTGCCCAACCCCCCCTCTCCGTTGGGGTATTTGAGGGTGTTGTAAGGGTGCTGGAAGGTCTCGTTCCAGAAGAGGCAGGGTTTACCCCCATGCAGGCTGGTCTGGTTCTGGAAGCCCCTGTAGTCCTCTCCGTTGGCAGTGTAGCACTCTGAAAAGAGAGCCAGGAGATGCAGAAGGTGAGAGACATCACTCCAGTAAAGGGATTAGAAGTCTATCGGGAAGGAATTCAAAAAGCTTTGCGTGAGCCTTTTAAAACGTGCTCGCATAAAAAATGGCCGCCACAGAGAATCTGGACTCGGTGAAATACTCAAATGTGCAGATCAATCAACCCCGCATTGTTTGAATTAACGTCGACGCGGGAGCATGGAGGGAGAAGAGGGGAAAAAACAGACCCCGCAGATATACAACAAAAGCAAACATGGCTCCAATTTCCAGGAAGTGTATGACAACCATGTGGCCAAGATTTTGTTCCCCCCCCCCCCCCCGAGGGCAAAACATTGGCTGGTGGAAAGGAGTTTTTCTTCCCTGAAAGAGGGAATTAAAATAAACAACGGCTGATGGGAGCATGCGGGGTGGGGGGGTGGGGGGGTTCCCATCAACTGAGTTTTAACAGCGACAACTGAATTCCTCTTTTGATTGCATTAGGATGGAACACATTAATGTATTATCTGTTAAGATTACTCGTAATGCCCACGATTGCAACGGCAGAGCGGGGTTCCCCCCCTTCGGTCCAGTGAACGGCGTCCACCCCGCGGTGTTCTATTCAGGAAGTCGCTCAGAGCGAACGACGGCGACAATTTCAAGCTCTGATTTTTAAACACTTGTCACGTGGAGAACGACGTTTGGCTCGTCTCCACGGGGTCTCGTTGCCATGTGCGCCTGTTCGCCCAATGACCCGGGCCACCTTTCATCAAGTGGAGCAAGTCTGGGCTACGAAGATGAGTCATTACACCCCTTGGTGAGCCAGCTGTGCTCCAAAAGGCTCTTTCACATTCTCTTCTGACGCCTAACGTTTCCCCAGCTTTCATCTTCTTTTCCTCTCTCTTGCATCCATCCCCTGGTCCCTTCTCCTCTTTCTTTTTTTCTCCTCTGCTGCTTTCAAGCCCTTTTTTGTTATTGTCTTCCCCTTTTCCAACAAACTCCGGGGACCGCTTGGCTTCACGGCCTTCCGGTGTTCATTGTTTTTACTTGTTGGAGATCCGTAAACTGCGTCGATTTTCATTACAAGGTGTTCAGAAAGTGGATAACGTAGAATGAGCGCGGGCGACCTCGACGAGAGACGCATCTTGTGAAAGTCCCACGTTCTTCCCAACGCTTTCGAACCGGCGCTCTGCAATACTTATGGCCGTCAGCTTGCACGCAAATGCGCATTCCAGTGCCCCCCCCCCCCCCCCCCCCCCCCCAAAAAAAGTACCGCACTTCATTTCAGAGTAAATCAAAGGCCCCAGCTGTTCTCAGCGTGTCACCCACAAGTTTGCTTTTAATTAAAGTTGTTTCGGCTGTGTTGTTCAGTCAGGCTTGTCAGCCAGCCAGCCATCCATCGCATTGGCTTGACGGGGAAGTTCAACAGCAGCGAGGAGTCGCGCGCGCGCGGGCGGGGGAGGGTGGGGTGTCGGGTTGCCGCGGTTACCATGCCACTCTATTGTCTCTGAATGGCTCTCTTAGCGAATTAATACGACCTTGTCGTGCAAGGATATCAACCGCCTGGAACGGAAAGACAGTTAAGGGAGGAGAGTGGCTCACACACACACACACACACACAGAGGACAGGCCTCAAAGGATGCATGTCGACCAGCATGCACCGGTGTTTAACCGGTGGAGGACTCTGGAGACAAGCGGGTGTGTTTTCCGGCTGCCCCGGTATACAGCTCAAGGTTTATGGCATTTAGGATACGCATTGTCTAATAAGACGCCTGCGGAAGGAACGCGAAGGAAGCACTGCGATTGAGCGTTTTTGGCAGCGGCACGAGCACAACCACGAGTCACCGCCGCCCCAAAAGCAATCACGAGTTGTTGCTGCCCCAGTCAGAGAGGATGCCATCAGGCAGGGACCCGGGGGGCCAGCCGGCTGCGCACCAAGTGGGTTCACGTCCTTCAGAAGAGCGGGGTATTGAAAATGACTGAACTTGGCTGCACAACACACTGCATCAATGAGCCAAATGACTTTGTAAAATGTCCCCCCCCTCCCCCCTCCCCTCCCCTACCCTCCTCCTCCTCCTCCGGGAAACTTTCATCTGGAGTTCCAGGATGAAGCAGAGCTCGTCTGCACATGGTCCGCTTGGAACGAGCTGCTGCTGCTGCTGGCAACCGTCCCGCCCCGCCACGGCCAAGTTGGCCTTCCAGTACGAGATGGTAAACATGGCAGGGAGATGGGGGGGGGGGGGGGTGTTCCAGGTGTTTTCAAGGCACAATTTGCTTGCGGTGGGGGGGGATGTGAAGTAGCAAGATCTGCAGAGGACTCGTGAGATAAGTGAGGCCGTCGTTAAAAGATGAATGGTCCTTTTTTCTTTTTTTTTTTTTAAGAGCGCTGCGTGCGACCACACATTGATCGAGCATGAAGAGAAAAACTTCACTTTGGAGCGGTGTGCACATCGCATCCTTGTCCCCGGAGGAAATGAAGAGCTCGTCTGCTGATTGGACCGTCACCACTCCCGGGGCCCACTGCTCCCCTCACGTCCCCCCCCCCCCCCCCCCCCTTTCCTTGTCACCAAGACAACTGTTGCGCTCTCGTCACATGTGCCCCGGGCTTTCTTGTGGTTTCAGCAGAGGCCGTGATGGGAAACAGAACCACCGGCGCATGAAAGACGGAGAAAAGTGTGTGTGTGTGTGTGTGTGTGTGTGGGGGGGGGGGGGGCTCCTATAAAATATCTACAGATCTACAAATAGAAAAAGTCCGGGAAATGGGAAGAGGAGGACTCGCCCTCGACCGAGCTCTGCGCGCTCACAGATTACTGCACCGACCGGGCGACGAGAGAAAGAAGGAAGAAATAAATAAAAATAAAAAAGGCGATGATCACTGAGAGAGGGGGGGGGGGGGTGCTTTGGTCATGTGATCTCAAGAACACAAACAAACGAGCTCACAAACAAATGTATTTTCTCTGAGATACACGAGAGAGCAGTTTGTTGCTATACGAGGGATGAAAAGCAGCGATAATTACAGACGAGTGCTTCCTCTGACGTGGAGGACTTCCTCCCAGCTATATATTACACGCCTCGGAGCTCTCGGGGGGTTTTCTGACGTCGAACGAGTCAACGACATGCACGTGCACGTGCAGTGTTATGTGCGGAAGAAGAGGCACTCGCGCCGCCAAAAACAACCGGAGTCTGCACAATGAGACGGTTTTCAGAGAGCTTCCCAAAGTCCACAAACAAAGATGACAGAAACTCCAGATTATTAATGCACAACCTGCCACAATATGGTTCCCCTCCACTGTTTCCTGGTAGCCATTAGTGTTGTGGGGCTCATTAATGTCAGTGTAGTGAAAACACAGCCAATGGCCAGATGTAGCAGCGTTGCAGTTTTTCTTCTCTAGGAGGGGGGGGGGGGGAAGGAGGACACAGCTGGCTGCAACGCAAGTCTGGTCCCCCACTTTTCTCCCCGGTCAGCATCCATTTCCACATCAAAACCGCATCAGACTTCAGAGGAATCGCTTCAGAGTACCGCTTCACGGCTGCAGGAGAGGCCGGGGGATTTCTCAAGAGGGGACACTCGGCAGTCAACGGGGGGGGTGGGGGTGGGGGTGGGGGGGGGGGGGGGGGGGGGGGGGGGGGGGGGGCACACCTCGCCATCCCTCCGCTAACCTCGTACAAGAAGGTTAATAGAAGCGCAAACGGAAAGCAACGGCGCCTCCCCGAGTGTTTGCGAACAGATGCCTCGAACTAGACGCTGACTTAAAACGGTCCTTCTCTTCATTTGATGCTTTTGTCCTAGGTTGTAGCCCCCAGATAACCAGGCCATAAACCGAGAACCTCATTCAGTCCAAAAATAGTCTCCAACGCCGCCATTCTTCCTCTGCGGAAAAAAAAGAAAAGGCTTCACCACCACAGTAGCCACAGACCCACATGACTCCCTGCCAAAGCTGCTGGGTAGCACCTATAAAACATGGCCCCATCTCGTTCCAGTGCGGCCCCTATTATTTAGCTCCGTAATGGAAAGAGTCTAATCTGCTGGAGCCAGCGTTGGGCTCAACGCACTGCCAAAAAAAAAAAAAAAAAAAAACTCTGTTTGAAGTTGCATGTCGCAAAAAAAAGAAAGGAAAAAAAAAAGCATAACAGTTTTTTCACTTTATTTTATTTTATTTTTTTTGTCGCAAGCTGCTCTCTCCGGTCCTAAATTTAAAGTGTTACGTCTCGAGGTCGTTTTGAAAGAAAAAAATAAATCATTCAGCAAATATGCAGAAGCAGATAAGACATCCGGCTTTGTAGGATTTCCCGTAGCGGCCCGGGATCTCTGGCGGAACGCACCGCAGACTGACCAAAGGGTTTTGGCTCCGCGAGTGGACCAGGATGGAGCGGGGCCGGGACAATTTGGAGTTTTTACTTGGCAGACGTTCAGGGAGTGACTGATGGGCTGCAGACAATGACGTAAAGGGACATTCAGGGACTTCCTGAAACCCTGGGAAGAGGAAAAAAAAAAAGAAATCATGGGCATCGGAGGCCTCCGCCAGCAAACCTGACATGAGGCCGGACGAGGTGTAACGTTCAATTACCTTCCCTCTGGCAACTCCTCAACGTTTCCTCAAA